>NW_022987603.1:536625-539125 GCF_902827165.1 Trematomus bernacchii
CCCTCTTCTTCATGTCTCTACTTCATCAACATGTGTCCCCTCTTCTTCATGTCTCTTCTTCATCAACATGTGTCCCCTCTTCTTCATGTCTCTTCTTCATCAACATGTGTCCCCTCTTCTTCATGTCTCTTCTTCATCAACATGTGTCCCCTCTTCTTCATGTCTCTTCTTCATCAACATGTGTCCCCTCTTCTTCATGTCTCTTCTTCATCAACATGTGTCCCCTCTTCTTCATGTCTCTTCTTCATCAACATGTGTCCCCTCTTCTTCATGTCTCTTCTACATCAACATGTGTCCCCTCTTCTTCATGTCTCTTCTACATCAACATGTGTCCCCTCTTCTTCATGTCTCTTCTTCATCAACATGTGTCCCCTCTTCTTCATGTCTCTTCTACATCAACATGTGTCCCCTCTTCTTCATGTCTCTTCTTCATCAACATGTGTCCCCTCTTCTTCATGTCTCTTCTACATCAACATGTGTCCCCCTCTTCTTCATGTCTCTTCTTCATCAACATGTGTCCCCTCTTCTTCATGTCTCTTCTACATCAACATGTGTCCCCTCTTCTTCATGTCTCTTCTTCATCAACATGTGTCCCCTCTTCTCCATGTCTCTTCTACATCAACATGTGTCCCCTCTTCTTCATGTCTCTTCTTCATCAACATGTGTCCCCTCTTCTCCATGTCTCTTCTTCATCAACATGTGTCCCCTCTTCTCCATGTCTCTTCTACATCAACATGTGTCCCCTCTGTGGAAAGAGACTCTGAAAGTTTGTCCTGATCCATTTCTATAAAAACCTGTCTGAAAATGAGCTGATCAGATTTTGGACATTTGATGATGTCATAACGATGTTTTGTCTTGAGTAACCATTAGCCAATCAGCAACCAAGGTAATATGATATCAAAATTCACAAAGACAGTTGTCATAAAGGGGGAAAGCATCTAAAGAAACCAAAACTGTTTTTTCTACCATGGCTCTAAACACATGGACGTTTTAACTTTAGATTTGTTTTAGTTACCGTTTTAACCCTTTTAATTAATTGCCCTGAAAAAAGCAACTTTCTTGACCATCGTATTTGTAAAATGTCAGACATGTTGTTTAAAGCCTCTGAGATGTGTGGGTCTCCTGCCTCTCTGTGTTACATCATATTAAAGTGAATATCTTCGGGGTTTGGACGGACACACATGGTTTGTTTTTGCAGTATTGTCTGAGTCTCTCGACAACACTGCTGCTTATTAAGCTGATACCTAATTAGCATATGGTAATGCTAATTGAAGAGAGACTCAGATGAGCTCATTAACATTTGAATCAACACTCCACTTCGCTCATCTACATTTTAACGGCTGCACAGAAAGAGGCTGTTCAAAGGATCGTCGATCTTTTCATCCGTAAAGGAAACTGATTGCTGGATCCACCTCTACTTTAAAGAGTCCTCTCCTGCTGATGATCAGGTGTATATCAGTATGTAGTGTCTCTACTTTAAAGAGTCCTCTCCTGCTGATGATCAGGTGTATCAGTATGTAGTGTCTCTACTTTAAAGAGTCCTCTCCTGCTGATGTTCAGGTGTATATCAGTATGTAGTGTCTCTACTTTAAAGAGTCCTCTCCTGCTGATGTTCAGGTGTATATCAGTATGTAGTGTCTCTACTTTAAAGAGTCCTCTCCTGCTGATGTTCAGGTGTATATCAGTATGTAGTGTCTCTACTTTAAAGAGTCCTCTCCCGCTGATGTTCAGGTGTATATCAGTATGTAGTGTCTCTACTTTAAAGAGTCCTCTCCTGCTGATGTTCAGGTGTATATCAGTATGTAGTGTCTCTCTACTTTAAAGAGTCCTCTCCTGCTGATGTTCGGTGTATATCAGTATGTAGTGTCTCTACTTTAAAGAGTCCTCTCCTGCTGATGTTCAGGTGTATATCAGTATGTAGTGTCTCTACTTTAAAGAGTCCTCTCCTGCTGATGTTCAGGTGTATATCAGTATGTAGTGTCTCTACTTTAAAGAGTCCTCTCCTGCTGATGTTCAGGTGTATATCAGTATGTAGTGTCTCTACTTTAAAGAGTCCTCTCCTGCTGATGTTCAGGTGTATATCAGTTGTAGTGTCTCTACTTTAAAGAGTCCTCTCCTGCTGATGTTCAGGTGTATATCAGTATGTAGTGTCTCTACTTTAAAGAGTCCTCTCCTGCTGATGTTCAGGTGTATATCAGTATGTAGTGTCTCTACTTTAAAGAGTCCTCTCCTGCTGATGTTCAGGTTGTATATCAGTATTTAGTGTCTCTACTTTAAAGAGTCCTCTCCTGCTGATGTTCAGGTGTATATCAGTATGTAGTGTCTCTACTTTAAAGAGTCCTCTCCTGCTGATGTTCAGGTGTATATCAGTATGTCGTGTCTCTACTTTAAAGAGTCCTCTCCTGCTGATGTTCAGGTGTTTATCAGTATGTAGTGTCTCTACTTTAAAGAGTCCTCTCCTGCTGATGTTCAGGTGTTTATCAGTATGTAGTGTCTCTAC
>NW_022987603.1:544125-579240 GCF_902827165.1 Trematomus bernacchii
TTCATTTGTGGACGTTATAATTGATCCATTAAACTGATTTAGGTTTTTTAGGATGACGTGTCTTCGACCATCACTCAAAATATGTTCATCTAATGATACAAAGCAGAGGGAAAGCAGCATATCTTCACTTTAAAAGCTGCAAACAGATGCTTTTCTGTAGGTTTTCTTGGAAAGATAACGTATTTATTCTTAAATCATCATCTGTTTCATTCTGTCACAACTTCTTAGACGTATCTATCTCAATTTATGCTGCATTTTAAATCAAAATCAGCAACAAGCCTAACTATACTGTACTAAAATTGCACTTGTACTTATTTTAAATCCAATTACTTAGGTAGTAAGAGAGGATTTTGACTTGTATCGATGGTTAATCAAAGATAATAAACAAATAAATCTTTTTTTTAAGTAAACTACAAATATTGGATTATTAATGACATGTTACTTGTTAGACACTTTTATCCAAAGCGACTTACATACTCAATACGGGGCGGCAGTGGTTCAGTCTGTAGGGGATTGGACTTTGGACCGAAGGGTCGACGGTTCACGTCCCGATCGGACCAAAAAATACGGAGTGTGGACTGGTACTGGAGAGGAGCCAGTTCACCTCCTGGGCCACTGCCGAAGTGCCCTTGAGCAAGGCACCTAACCCCCAACTGCTCACTGGCGCCGGCTAGACTGGCTGCCTCTGTTCTGACCTCTCAACTGCATGTGCATGTGTGCATATAACTGTGTGTATTTGTATATGTACGTGCATGATGTAAAAAGTGTGTACTGTGTGTACTGTATGTACCTGTATAAAAAAACGCGTGTGTGTACGACAGAGTGGAAACTGAATTTCCGCCTCGGGGGATTAATAAAGGTCCATCTTCTTCTTCTTCAATCCCCACAGGAGCAGTTTGGGGTGAAGTGTCTCAGGGACACAACGACATGCTGACTGCAGTGGGGTTTGAACCTGTGCTCCCCTTACCCCCTGATCCCAACACCAAGGCCCTAACCCACTGCGCCACACGCCTCCCATTAATCAAACATTTAACTTGTAGTTGTTTATTTATTTTTGAATCAAATGAATGAAATAGTAAGACAGACATGTGCTTATACTCATGGTATACTCACAGTAACAACAGAGTAATTAGTAATTCATGATTAGTTAGTAATCAAACAAAACAATTGAGAAAAGAGCCTCATTTCCTCTTTTGTTTTGTCTTCTTTTGGTCAGAAAGGAACAGATAAAGCAACTCCAACTCCTTTTAACCAAATAAATACATCATTTGGTTCCATGTCTATATTTAGGAGTCAGTAGATCAACACTATGGGGTGTTAAATGGATTATTTATTCTTTTAAGTCAAAATGTTTTCCCCATTCTCACGGTAAATCAAAGCAATAATACGTCCGATTTAACAGGCGTTGTGTTGAGTTATAATTATTTTAAATCAAAGCAATGAGGTGAAAAACGTCCGACTTGTGACTTATACTCAATGCACGCTTATTTTAACAATTAAATAAGATAATATATAAAAATGTTGAGTAATAGTCAAGGTTTACTTGTGGAGAATCTACAGAGGAAACATTTGACTCATCAAAGTAACCAAAAATAACCCAAAAGTGTTGTCAGATTTGTTAGTTTTTTTATCCTTGTTTATTTGTATTAGTATTATTTCTCGGTTAAGTTAATATCGTCAAGTCTGCGTCTGCTAACCCTTTTGTTGTCTGTCATTTCCTGTTTCACTTTGGTAATCTCCTCTCTCATTTCAGGTTTGACTCCTACCCATGTGTGTTCACTGACCTGATTACCTGCCCCGCCCTTATTGTTTGCACCTGTAGAGCCCCTCTCTGTGCCGAGTGCCAGATCGCTTCGAGACTTAGACCCCATTTACACGGGAACGCAAACGAACCGAATTCGATATCAAAAAAGTCTTCCGTCCACACGGATACGGCTCAATAAACGTGTCCCTTCACACGAGACCGCTCGACCCGCTGGAGACGCTGTAGTACACATGCCGGGCCTGTAAGTGGCGCTGTACTTCCGCCACAAAATACACCAAAAGCATGGGCTATGGCTTCATCGTTATCAAATGATCGTATAGGGCGTACACACGGAGCCGTTTGCCCCCCAGAGCGTTCCGTTTGCAGATCTGTCCACCTTGGGACCCGTTATCGTTTGCGGGGTCCGTTTCCGCGTTTCCGTTACGGCCTCGTGTGAACGAACGGGCTATACTGTACGCGAGAGAAAAGTAGCGGATACAACCCGTTTCGTTCTCCTGTAAACAGCGCCTTAGAGTCGAGCCGTCCAGCGTTTGAGCCTTACAAATATTATTTGTGAATTGTCTGCCCGTTGATATCTGCAGTAAGTTTTGTTAGTATTTAGGAAAGTCATTTTTTGGAGTCCATGTTTATTATGAGTGTTTGTATTGCCCTGCAAATCACCTGAAGTAAAATCCTTTTTTGAACCGTCCTTTTTTGTCTGGAGTCGTGCATTTGGGTCCTATCATTGTCTTGTGTGCCCCAGTCGTAACAAAAAGTCAACATTAAAAAAACACAATTGTACAAACACCTTCTATGAAAGTGTTGAAACATCAATTGAATGAATAAAAGTCCTGAGAAAGACGTATGTTTATTTTAAATCAAATGAATGAGATAATAAGCCTAAAATGTATCTTATACTCATAATTATATACTTATTTTAAGTGGGAGAAGTAATGACATAAAAAGTCAAAATGTTGATTTAGTGAGTTAAAAAAAAGCTATTTCCACATAAAAATGAGCCGTGAAACTTTGATGATTTCTGGCAAAGAGAGAGTGTGTTTTTAGTTTTTATCCGACTGTTGTTTCGTCCTGTTTGGGCGGAAATGTTGTTCATCGTGGGGACTTGAGGCAGTCATCTTGGAGATGACGAACTCGTGTGATTGGTGGAGGCGTGATTGATTGATTGATTGATTGATTGATTGATTGATTGATTGATTGATTGATTGTTCTCTGACAGTGAGTGTTGATGGAGAGTCTTATTCAATCAGAACAAATCACTCTAATATGAAAACACACAGCTCTGACAGCCCGATGAACACACACTGCGGGATCGAACACACTTTGAACTACACTTATTCAATATTTAGTGATTATTATAACGGGTCTGAAGAGTTTAGTGTGAGAGCAAAGAGAGACGGAAACTGAGCGGTTACAGGTCAGTGTTTCAAATATACCAAACTCACTCTTTAAGGGAAAAGATGTAGAGAGTTAATCGGAGATATAACTCTACAGGTAAGTTAATTGATTGTGGGAGGAAGTGAACTACATGAAAAAACATATCCTTATTGGACCTTATCGGCTCTTATATTCTCACAGTGATACAGAAGCATGAGACACGTCGTTATCAATGAATCTGCAAACAAACAATGAAAAGCCAGACGTACCATTTTTTCCAGCAGTTCTTAAACGCAACATGATGTAAATATCACATGTCATTTTATAGCAACAAGCCTGACTATACTGTCCGTATTAACCAGCTCATTAGTTTATTAACACGTACTGTTCATACACTGTATATTATTTTATTTATTTGTATTCATTAATGCTCTTCCCTTTCTGGTTAGATACTATCCTTTCGTGTCTCAGTACTCTGTGCAATGACATTATATATAACATCATTTGTTTTATAACACTTTTACTCACAGATATAGAATACTCCTGGTTACAAAACAACCACTGACTCACCTTCACATGGAGTCTCTCAAACACCCATTACACATTATTCAACACCCCATAATCCCAGTCACGACCAATTACACCAAGCAGCCAATTATATACACCCCCCCCCCCCCCAAATAATGCATGCATCATATCTCGAGGAGAGGTGTAAAAAAATAAAAATAATAACACGTTTCCGGTTTAACTTCTTATTTCCACGCAGGTAAATCCTCTGAGAGAAAACACGATCCAAACGCTGTGTAACATCTGTCCGCGTGTGTGTGTGTAGAGAGAGCTGCACTCACCTGTCCTCGCGGTGTCTGAGTCTCCGCTTCTGTGCCGATGCTGCTCACTGCTCTGCGCGGCTATCTCTCTCTGTGTGTGTGTGTGTGTGTGTGTGTGTGTGTGTGTGTGTGTGTGTGTGTGTGTGTGTGTGTGTGTGTGTGTGTGTGTGTGTGCGTGTGTGTGTGTGTGTGTGTGTGTGTGTGTGTGCGTGCGTGCGTGTGTGTGTGTGTGTGTGTGTGTGTTCGATCTGCGCAGCTCCGTGCGGTTTGTGGAGATTAAATGCGCAGCTTTTGTTCAGCCCTTGAGTATGTTATTATTCTCAGAGGTTTAGTTTCCTGTGGGTCTGCAGACTGTGATGATTTCTGCAGGAAATACTGAGACCCCCCCCACCAAAAAAATGTGTGTGCTATAAACAGTTAATAATTATTGCATAACTTCATAGAATAATTTTAAAAAAACACGGTGATGTTTTTAGGTTTCTTAGACTGACGATATTCATATCAAATATAAAAAACACCTTCATATTTGTTATATCTTTGTATAAAATAAGGACAATAATAGCCGTTATTTTTTATATAAAATCTTAATTTGAGAAGTAAATAAAGCTGGCAAATGAATGAACTAATGAGATTCGTACTGCTGAGTGAATTGTATGACTATATTTATATAAATGTTTTTAAAAAATCACACGATATGGAAGGTATTACAAAACATAAAGGCTGTTCCCTCTCCTGTAGTGTGTTCAATAGGTTTGATAGGTCATTAGCCTCCTTTAGCTTAGCGGTGGTGACGTGAAGTCATGTGACCGTGCTGTAGTTCCTTGATAGCCCAACATTAGCCACCTTTAGCTTAGCGGTGGTGACGTGGAGTCATGTGACTGTGCTGTAGTTCCTTTATAGCCCAACATTAGCCGCCTTTAGCTTAGCGGTGGTGACGTGAAGTCATGTGATCGTGCTGTAGTTCCTTTATAGCCCAACATTAGCCGCCTTTAGCTTAGCGGTGGTGACGTGAAGTCATGTGACCGCGCTATAGTTCCTTTATAGCCCAACATTAGCCGCCTTTAGCTTAGCGGTGGTGACGTGAAGTCATGTGACCGCGCTATAGTTCCTTTATAACCCAACATTAGCCACCTTTAGCTTAGCGGTGGTGACGTGAAGTCATGTGACCGTGCTGTAGTTCCTTTATAGCCCAACATTAGCCTCCTTTAGCTTAGCGGTGGTGACGTGAAGTCATGTGACCGTGCTGTAGTTCCTTTATAGCCCAACATTAGCCACCTTTAGCTTAGCGGTGGTGACGTGAAGTCATGTGACCGTGCTGTAGTTCCTTTATAGCCCAACATTAGCCGCCTTTAGCTTAGCGGTGGTGACGTGAAGTCATGTGACCGTGCTGTAGTTCCTTTATAGCCCAACATTAGCCACCTTTAGCTTAGCGGTGGTGACGTGAAGTCATGTGACCGTGCTGTAGTTCCTTTATAGCCCAACATTAGCCGCCTTTAGCTTAGCGGTGGTGACGTGAAGTCATGTGACCGTGCTGTAGTTCCTTTATAGCCCAACATTAGCCACCTTTAGCTTAGCGGTGGTGACGTGAAGTCATGTGACCGTGCTGTAGTTCCTATATAGCCCAACATTAGCCTCCTTTAGCTTAGCGGTGGTGAGGTGAAGTCATGTGACCGTGCTGTAGTTCCTTTATAGCCCAACATTAGCCTCCTTTAGCTTAGCGGTGGTGACGTGAAGTCATGTGACCGTGCTGCAGTTCCTTTATAGCCCAACATTAGCCGACTATAACTTACAGGGTTGCCAACTTTGGGTACCTGGCTGGAGTGAGATTTTGATATCATGGGTTCGGTTTAATTACACATATGCGCACGAAATGACTGCTATCGTGTCAGCAGCGGGACCTTAGCATATATATAGGATATATATACAATATATACAAATACACAATAATGGACACAGACTATAAAGGGCACACAGTTTCATTCACTAATGAAAGTCAAACATGTTTGTTTCCATTGTTTTATTGTGTGCCTGTCGCGATAAGCAATTAATTGACTTATCGTATGATAAATAAAAATGAACTCGATAACTTTTCTGACCTCGATAAATTGCCATTTACATGAGGATGTGACTAGCAGTTTGAAAGGATGTACTTGAATTATTATTATATATTATCATTATGTCAGTGGTCTAAAATGGTCATACAACGGTGCCGACAATATTATCGTTTATCGCAATCATTTCCGGGAAAATGTATCCAACAAAATTAATTATCGTGAGAGGCATATACATGAAACACACACACAAACATCTACAGACTTACTCCAAACTGCCAAATATATTAATTAACACACTCTCACTCTCATATACTCTTTGACTCTATTTTGGCTATAGTAGAACAATAAGCAGCAGACTTTTACTTTTTTATCATTTCTACTGGATCTTAGATCTGCGCATGCGCTCCAGAGTATTTTTGTTGGGTAATCTATGGTAGGGCTAACCCTTGTGGTGGGGCTCAAGTCAGTATTTGCAATGTAATTACATACACGCTCCACCCGATAGTGAAACGCCACGCGTGAGGTTTAGATTATTTCCCTGTCTCTCTCAATCCAAATTGAACTGTATGAAATAAAAAGGCACATTTGTCTTGTAGTAAATAAAAAGGGCGACCTGGAGCCAATCCTGCAATTTCCCCACAGGTGAAAGAGTTGACATGCTGAAATCCCAACCCCTGCAGGGGGGTCTGGGGGGATTCTCCCCCAGGAGATTTTTTAAAATACTAACATAAAATACACATTCTGGTACTCTCTTGAGAAGAAAAATAAATAAATCTATTACTACACATTTAAAAAAATGAATGCCATATTAGTTTTTTGTTACTTTGTTCTGAAAGCTGAACCTGCTGCTCCTCACAGAGAGAAGAGGGAAGAGGCTGTGTGAATTACTTTACACTGTGGATAAGGGTGGATAGCCCCCATTGTTCTGTGTGTCAAAATGAAAGACAGCCCACACACCTATCAATCATCAAACCGTGGGGTCTTATTTCATTACGTGTTGATTTCTATCAACACGTAATGTTGTATCGATGTATAGAGACTACCGCAAAAGTATTCTCCGTCGGGACTTCCTGCAACAACACCACGCCGTTATCGTGATTCTGATTGGCCAGAAGACATTATCAAAGATGTTCTATTGAGAAGACGATCACTACGTGACAAAAGTTTTCAAAACCGTTTCTAGTCTTCGTATTCTTGTTTTTGGCGTGAGAATAGTTTGGGCAGCGTGAGAGCGTGAGGTTGAGAGTGAAAGCGTGTGTCACACGCTAGATGCGTGAGAGTTGGCAACCCTGCTATAACAACCCAGTCTCACGGCATGTCGTGTTATTAGTCACGAAATTAATGTAATCTATTGATTCGTGTTCACCAACACGATTTTCACCTTTTTTTCGTGTCACACAGAACGATTTTAAATGCAATGTATTTCTATTGGTAGTATGTTTCGTGCCTGCAACACGTCTTTTTGTCCAGTCTTGGAAGACCAGAAGCTGTGTGGTTCATAAAAACATGTTCTTACTCAATATCTTACCCTAAGCCTAACCCTATCCCCTTTATTTTAAATTGTATAATGTCTGAGTGTTTTTGCCGTCAGTGAGGAAAAGAAATGTCTCAGAGCCTCAGAATACTGACATCTGTATTTTATGTCATCTTTTTTTCGTTCTAATTTGTTATTATTTGGTGCAGGCACGAAACATACTACCAATATAAATACATTGTTTCTAAAATCGTTCTGTGTGACACGAAAAAAATGGCGAAATCGTGTTGGTGAACACGAATCAATAGATTAATTTCGTGACTATAACACGAAATGCCGTGAGACTGTGTTGAGTATAAACAGTCTTTCTCCCCGCAGCTCTTCGGGGTAAGTGATTCACGTTCTGTGTCACCTTTCAGTCTCAGCAGGGAGTGTCATCATGAAGCCACTTGTTATTCTCCTCCAACGTGAAGTCACTCCAATCAGCCGCTCAGAAACAAAGCAGATGAAGGAAGTGCGTCAGAAGAGAGAAGATTTCAACACAATTTACTGTGATAATGAATTTCAGAGTCTCAGAGACGGGCCGTGTGCAGAAAGGAGGCAGTAAGGAGACAGAAGGAGGCAGAAAGGAGACAGAGAAGGAGGCAGAAAGGAGACAGAGGCAGAAAGGAGACAGAGAAGGAGGCAGAGAAGGAGACAGAGAAGGAGGCAGAGAAGGAGACAGAGAAGGAGACAGAGAAGGAGGCAGCTGGTTGTGTTTGTTCTCGGAGAGTTCAGCTCTTTAATATTGTAATCGTTTAACCTTTATTAGAAACATGACATTTTTATTACTATTATCTTTTCATTTGGATATATCCATTTGACTCCACCTTTAAAGATTGTTGGAGATTTAAATGTCTGTAATTTCCAAATGTGGGATCACTAAAGAACCATCGATGACATCAACATGGTGACATCACTGCGTAACACTCACGCTCACAAGCTATATTTCATAATAATAATGCTCAAAGTGCTTAAATGTAGAATGTATAGAGATTGTATCCACCCTCACACACACACACACACACACACACACACACACACACACACACACACCCACCCACACACACACACACACACACCCCCACCCACACACACACACACACACACACACACACACACACACACACCCACCCACACACACACACACACACACACCACACACACACACACACACACACACACACACACCCACCCACCCACACACACACACACACACACACACACAACACCCACCCACACACACACACACACACACCCACCCACACACACACACCACACACACACACACCCACCCACACACACACACACACTCACACACACACACACACACACTCACACACCCACACTCACACACACACACACCCACCCACACACACACACACACACACACACACACACCCACCCACACACACACACTCACACACACACACACACATATAATGTATTTTAATTTTTGTATTGGGATTATGGGATGCTGCAATGATCTGTTAGTTATGTTGTTATTGTTATTGTTATTGTTGTTGTTCCTAATGGTCTGTTTTTTAACTTTGTACCCGAACATATTGTATTATCTACATTGGAGTCTTGAAAGAAACGACTCTCTAAATAAAGTGTATTTTATGATGAAGTGAAGACAGAGATGGAGACCTCTCCTCTCTTCTCGTAATATCTTCTCCTCGGTGCCCTTTAAAACTCCTTCGGCTCAGAGACCCCAGAAGAAATTAATGTAGCCTCTTCATCACTCTCTTCATCCTCCTCTTCATCTCAAGATCTCTTAATAAAGACCAGGCTGAATGTCATGTAATCTGATCATTATTCAATTCAACCCTTCACACGGTTTACGGCTTCATGTGTTAATGTGGTCATTTACGGCAATTCTGATATCACTCACTATTAATCTATTTGTCATATTTTATTGTTTTTATAATTATTTAAAAATGTACGTACTTTGAGTATCTTTTTATGCATGCGTTGTTTGTTTTATTTGATTTTTTTTAACTTTATTAGTCTTATTTTATTTGTATTTATTGATTTCTCAAACCCCAATCTCCCCTGTAATGAGCAGAGGATTCTGAGGTGGCAGCACATCTTGTTCGTAGGTCCAGTCAGACAGGATTTCATGCGAGACACATTTCTGATAGAAAAATGCTTTTTTAATTACATTTCTGTCGATGCAACATCTTCTTGGTCGCCGTCCTGTTTGCATCCCTGGAGCCAAAACCACTGAGCTGTCTTTAAGGACCAATCAGCATCCAGTTAAACAGACTCTCTGCAGCTCATTGGTGGACACAATCATCTCAGAGAGAGGAGCAGAGATGCTAATGGGCAAAAGCTCATTTCCATCGCCTTCTTAGTATTTGAAGATTCATTAAATGTAAGAAGACACATCTATTGCCTTCAACTTATTTAAAGGTCCCCTATCATCCTCCTCTTCATCAATATATCACAGGTCTCAGATATATACAGAGCCTGTCTCTGATTGGCTGAAACACCAAACAGATCATTGCAGCATTACCCATAATCCCCTCTGTTTCAGCCCTGTTTCCAAGTGCTGATTCTCTGTCTGTTACTTTAGATGAAAATAAGGAGCCCCTCCCCACGCCCCTCTGAGAGAGATTTGGTTACAAAGAACTCAATGGTGCTCTAGGAGGAGATTCAGGTGATAAGGTGGAGGGGGGGGGGGAGTCTCTTTACACAGAGGGGACACATGTTGATGTAGAAGAGACATGAAGAAGAGGGGACACATGTTGATGAAGAAGAGACATGAAGAAGAGGGGACACATGTTGATGTAGAAGAGACATGAAGAAGAGGGGACACATGTTGATGTAGAAGAGACATGAAGAAGAGGGGACACATGTTGATGTAGAAGAGACATGAAGAAGAGGGGACACATGTTGATGAAGAAGAGACATGAAGAAGAGGGGACACATGTTGATGTAGAAGAGACATGAAGAAGAGGGGACACATGTTGATGTAGAAGAGACATGAACAAGAGGGGACACATGTTGATGAAGAAGAGACATGAAGAAGAGGGGACACATATTGATGTAGAAGAGACATGAAGAAGAGGGGACACATGTTGATGAAGAAGAGACATGAAGAAGAGGGGACACATGTTGATTGTAGAAGAGACATGAAGAAGAGGGGACACATGTTGATGTAGAAGAGACAAAAAGAAGAGGGGACACATGTTGATGAAGAAGAGACATGAAGAAGAGGGGACACATGTTGATGTAGAAGAGACATGAAGAAGAGGGGACACATGTTGATGAAGAAGAGACATGAAGAAGAGGGGACACATGTTGATGTAGAAGAGACATGAAGAAGAGGGGACACATGTTGAATGTAGAAGAGACATGAAAGAAGAGGGGACACATGTTGATGGAGAAGAGACATGAAGAAGAGGGGACACATGTTGATGAAGAAGAGACATGAAGAAGAGGGGACACATGTTGATGAAGAAGAGACATGAAGAAGAGGGGACACATGTTGATGAAGAAGAGACATGAAGAAGAGGGGACACATGTTGATGAAGAAGAGACATGAAGAAAGGGGACACATGTTGATGTAGAAGAGACATGAAGAAGAGGGGACACATGTTGATGAAGAAGAGACATGAAGAAGAGGGGACACATGTTGATGTAGAAGAGACATGAAGAAGAGGGGACACATGTTGAGGAGAAGAGACATGAAGAAGAGGGGACACATGTTGATGTAGAAGAGACATGAAGAAGAGGGGACACATGTTGATGAAGAAGAGACATGAAGAAGAGGGGACACATGTTGATGTAGAAGAGACATGAAGAAGAGGGGACACATGTTGATGTAGAAGAGACATGAAGAAGAGGGGACACATGTTGATGTAGAAGAGACATGAAGAAGAGGGGACACATGTTGATGAAGAAGAGACATGAAGAAGAGGGGACACATGTTGATGTAGAAGAGATGAAGAAGAGGGGACACATGTTGATGTAGAAGAGACATGAAGAAGAGGGGACACATGTTGATGAGAAGAGACATGAAGAAGAGGGGACACATGTTGATGTAGAAGAGACATGAAGAAGAGGGGACACATGTTGATGAACAAGAGACATGAAGAAGAGGGGGACCACATGTTTGATGTAGAAGAGACATGAAGAAGAGGGGACACATGTTGATGTAGAAGAGACATGAGAAGAGGGGACACATGTGATGAAGAAGAGACATGAAGAAGAGGGGACACATGTTGATGAGAAGAGACATGAAGAAGAGGGGGACACATGTTGATGTAGAAGAGACATGAAGAAGAGGGGACACATGTTGATGTAAGAAGAGACATGAGAAGAGGGGGACACATGTTGATGTAAGAAGAGACATGAAGAGAGGGGGACACATGTTGATGTAGAAGAGACATGAAGAAGAGGGGGACACATGTTGATGAAGAAGAGACATGAGAAGAGGGGACAACATGTTGATGTAGAAGAGACATGAAGAAGAGGGGACACTGTTGATGAAGAAGAGACATGAAGAAGAGGGGACACATGTTGATGTAGAAGAGACATGAAGAAGAGGGGACACATGTTGATGAAGAAGAGACATGTGTCCTCTCTGTGTAAAGAGGGGACACATGTTGATGAAGAGGAGACATGAAGAAGAGGGGACACATGTTGATGAAGAAGAGACATGAAGAAGAGGGGACACATGTTGATGTAGAAGAGACATGAAGAAGAGGGGAACATGTTGATGAAGAAGAGACATGAAGAAGAGGGGACACATGTTGATGTAGAAGAGACATGAAGAAGAGGGGACCACATGTTGATGAAGAAGAGACATGAATGTCTCTCTTGTAAAGAGGGACACATGTTGATGAAGAAGGAGACATGAAGAAGAGGGACACATGTTGATGAAGAAGAGACATGAAGAAGAGGGGGACACATGTTGATGTAGAAGAGACATGAAGAAGAGGGGACACATGTTGATGTAGAAGAGACATGAAGAAGAGGGGACACATGTTGATGAAGAAGAGACATGAAGAAGAGGGGACACTGTTGATGAAGAAGAGACATGAAGAAGAGGGACACATGTTGATGAAGAAGAGACATGAAGAAGAGGGGACACATGTTGATGTAGAAGAGACATGAAGAAGAGGGGACACATGTTGATGTAAGAAGAGACATGAAGAAGAGGGGACACATGTTGATGTAGAAGAGACATGAAGAAGAGGGACACATGTTGATGAAGAAGAGACATGAAGAGAGGGGACACATGTTGATGAAGAGAGACATGAAGAAGAGGGGACACATGTTGAGGAGAAGAGACATGAAGAAGAGGGGACACATGTTGATGTAGAAGAGACATGAAGAAGAGGGGACACATGTTGATGTAGAAGAGACATGAAGAAGAGGGGACACATGTTGATGTAGAAGAGACATGAAGAAGAGGGGACACATGTTGATGAGAAGAGACATGAAGAAGAGGGGACACATGTTGATGAGAAGAGACATGAAGAAGAGGGGACACATGTTGATGTAGAAGAGACATGAAGAAGAGGGGACACATGTTGATGTAGAAGAGACATGAAGAAGAGGGGACACATGTTGATGTAGAAGAGACATGAAGAAGAGGGGACACATGTTGATGAAAAGAGACATGAAGAAGAGGGGACACATGTTGATGAGAAGAGACATGAAGAAGAGGGGACACATGTTGATGTAGAAGAGACATGAAGAAGAGGGACACATGTTGATGTAGAAGAGACATGAAGAAGAGGGGACACATGTTGAGGAGAAGAGACATGAAGAAGAGGGGACACATGTTGATGTAGAAGAGACATGAAGAAGAGGGGACACATGTTGATGTAGAAGAGACATGAAGAAGAGGGGACACATGTTGATGAAGAAGAGACATGAAGAAGAGGGGACACATGTTGATGAAGAAGAGACATGAAGAAGAGGGGACACATGTTGATGTAGAAGGACATGAAGAAGAGGGGACACATGTTGATGTAAGAAGAGACATGAAGAAGAGGGGACACATGTTGATGTAGAAGAGACATGAGAAGAGGGGACACATGTTGATGAAGAAGAGACATGAAGAAGAGGGACACATGTTGATGAAGAGAGACATGAAGAAGAGGGGACACATGTTGATGAAAAGACATGAAGAAGAGGGGACACATGTTGATGAAGAAGAGACATTAAGAAGAGGGACACATTGATGAAGAAGGACATAAGAGAGGGGACACATGTTGATGAAGAAGAGACATGAAGAAGAGGGGACACATGCTGATGAAGAAGAGACAGGTCTACGGCCTGGGGTAGTGCTGCTATCTCTCTTAAGGAGCTTGGGCGCATTGTTGTTGCCAGCTTATGACCGAGTCGACACAGGTGGAGATGCCACAATCAATTCTGAAGACCCCTCCTGCAGCTCCAGGTTTGAACTAGTTCAGAGTGTAATAATCAGCATTCTTCATCAGCGAGACTAAACCAATATGGACCCTGAATCTAACTAGAGCTGTCGTCCATAGAAAAGAACGTGCGTCAGGGAACCTGAAGAGTCCCTGAAGAGTAAACTACTTCATGGCGGCTTGTGCTCGGTCATAGCCTGGCAACAACAATGCGCCCAAGCTGCCCCTCCTTAAGAGAGATAGCAGCACTCCCCCAGGCCGTAGACCTGTGCCGTGGGGAAGGAGACAGTGAGAGGAGAAAACTATGAACTGTGTCAAAGGTTGAATACCTAAGCTAATTATTCCCCAACAAATACATTTCTATATATATATATTTGAAAATGACAAAAACGGTCCAAAATATATTCCTTTTTATTCTGCATTGTGACTTTTACAGTGAATGCATTTTCTACACAGCTGTTTGTAATGTGACTGCCCTGTGCTGTTCATAGGGTAAATACTGTATGTATGTATACATATCACACTGCACATCACTCTGAGCTTTACTACTGGTTAGATGCTCACTGCCTTTCGTTGTGTACGTTATGTACTCTGTGCAATAACAATACATTAGAAACTAATCTTTACAATTCATTTAAACTAACATCTCAAACTACAGTAATGACTGGTTGCTCAATATTAAAGTCCTGTTGTGTGAGGGAGCCTCTCTGTTCCTATGAGGTAAGATCAGATCAGATCAAATGGATTAATCCTCGTGGGGAAATTCAGATTCGCACAGATTAGAGATGAATACAAAATGATATACAGTTAAGTAACTTTTAAGATAAGAAATGAATGAATGAAATGAACACATATACATATGTGGGTCATATATACATATTAACATGTATGTTTACTGTAAACGGTTATTGTAAAAACAGTGTTATTTATGTACTTTATGTGTGATATCGTTGACCCTTTGTTGTGCAGCCTGATGGTAATCTACTTATGTATATAAATAGTTATCACCGCATTAAACCGTATTTAATTCTGTCTTAATGTACATTATTTAATTTCATGTTCAGTTCTTGTTCATATCATAATGTGTTTACATGTATATAGACTTCTTGCACTATTTTGTATTTGAGTATTGTAGCTCAGGTCAGGAGAATGTCATTGCCATTTCCACACCGTAGCTTCCAGTGTGTTCATATGATGAGAACACCTTTGAATCTGATGGAGCTGGTGGCCGGTGCTTTTGGCTCTGATTGATTCATTGATTCAAATCCCATCCGGACTGAATGTAGGTCGTTTGTTTCCTCGCTCTGTTCTCTGTTCTCTGTTGTGGAAAAACTGTGTGTGTGTGTGTGTGTGTGTGTGTGTGTGTGTGTGTGTGTGTGTGTGTGTGTGTGTGTGTGTGTGTGTGTGTGTGTGTGTGTGTGTGTGTGTGTGTGTGTGTGTGTGTGTGTGTGTGTGTGTGTGTGTGTGTGTGTGTCAACTCACATTGGTTTCTCATACAGCATCTCTGTACCGACCGGTCGATCACAGAGGTAGTGTGGGTAGATGCATGGCATTGAACAACATTTTTTTTTTTAAACTTTAATTTTTTTTAAAGTTAGCCTATCATCCATCCTTACTATGGCATGTGCCACTTGATTGACGTACAGGTAAGCCAGTCTGAGTTGTATTGTGCCATACAGGTTCATGCAGTTATGAGGGGGCCTCACCTCCTCATCTGGAGCGCAAATGCGGCGCACTATTATGCGCTTATGCGGCGCAATTAGTGTAAGCGCGCCACAGTTTATCCGCCGTTTACTCCACTAGCACTCCCCCCCTCGCGCTCGCGACACAGATTGGGCAGGGGCGGCCTTGTAGGTAGGTCTTTTGGGCTTGGTCATTTTAAAAGTAGCTCCCAAGCTGAAAAAGTGTGGGCACCCCTGCTGTATAGTATGTGTATTCACTCTCTGTCCTAAACGGCTTGTTGGAGCTCCTGCCCCCCCCCTCCCTATGAGCCCAGTGGCCGTCTGCGAAACCCAGCCCGAAACCAGCCCGAACACACACACACACACCCGCAGCCTGGCTGTGAGTCGGTGTGTGTGCTCACACACCGACTCACAGCCTCGCCGCGTCCCGCCGTCTCAGGGAGGAGAAATCGGCGGAGCTGCAGCTGAGAAAAGATTGAGTGTGTGTGAGTGAGGAAGTCCGCGGATTGGTACCAATGCACGGACTTAACGTAACGGCTCCGCGGACGTAACGTAACGGCTCCACGGATTGGTCCATTTTGACCAATCAACGGAGGGGTCGTCGTTACATCACTTGGTCCCCGGAAGAAAACATTTGAAAAAGAAAATGTCCAACGAGGCGTTCTGGGGCAGCATAGACACGTCTTTCTGTGTTAGAGTTTTACTCGCTACAGGGTGTACTTTGAGGGTTTGTGACTCTGCAGACCGTTACATGCAGAAAAACCTTCATAACACACAAGGGGACAGGTAATAACCAGAAAAGCATGACATGGGAGCTTTAAAACAAGAATCACACATTAAAGCCAGTTTGAAGAGGTGAGTTAAGGATGTAAAGAGGCCCTATTCTGCTTGCTGGGGTCTTCCCTTTCCTCTAGTGTGTTCTACAGGTTTGTGTGCATGTAAATGGGTTAGGGTTAATAATCCAAACTCACATTTGCTTTTTGTGGAGAACACCTGGAACCCTAACCCTACTTCTCTGAGTCGGCCGACAAAAGAACGTCATACCTTCACCCCTCTTCACAGACCAATGTCTTCTGTTTTTAAAGAGAGTTGTTTCCTTTAACTCCGATGAAGAAACTCTGAGATGATTGGCTGTTAAATGTAGTCTCTGTGATGCGTTGAAATGCAACTGTTTGGCCAAGATGCAGGAAATCTGTGTTGTGAGTACTTCTACTTTTACTCAAGTACCAGATCTGAATACTTCTACTTTTACTCAAGTACCAGACCTGAGTACTTCTACTTTTACTCAAGTACCAGATCTGAATACTTCTACTTTTACTCAAGTACCAGACCTGAGTACTTCTACTTTTACTCGAGTACCAGATCTGGTACTTCTACTTTTACTCGAGTACCAGACCTGAGTACTTCTACTTTTACTCGAGTACCAGACCTGAGTACTTCTACTTTTACTCGAGTACCAGATCTGAATACTTCTACTTTTACTCAAGTACCAGATCTGAGTAATTCTACTTTTACTCAAGTACCAGATCTGAGTACTTCTACTTTTACTCGAGTACCAGACCTGAGTACTTCTACTTTTACTCGAGTACCAGATCTGGTACTTCTACTTTTACTCGAGTACCAGACCTGAGTACTTCTACTTTTACTCGAGTACCAGATCTGAGTACTTCTACTTTTACTCGAGTACCAGACCTGAGTACTTCTACTTTTACTCGAGTACCAGACCTGAGTACTTCTACTTTTACTCGAGTACCAGATCTGAATACTTCTACTTTTACTCAAGTACCAGATCTGAGTAATTCTACTTTTACTCGAGTACCAGACCTGAGTACTTCTACTTTTACTCGAGTACCAGATCTGGTACTTCTACTTTTACTCGAGTACCCAGACCTGAGTACTTCTACTTTTACTCGAGTACCAGACCTGAGTACTTCTACTTTTACTCGAGTACCAGATCTGAATACTTCTACTTTTACTCAAGTACCAGATCTGAGTAATTCTACTTTTACTCAAGTACCAGATCTGAGTACTTCTACTTTTACTCGAGTACCAGACCTGAGTACTTCTACTTTTACTCGAGTACCAGATCTGGTACTTCTACTTTTACTCGAGTACCAGACCTGAGTACTTCTACTTTTACTCGAGTACCAGATCTGAGTACTTCTACTTTTACTCGAGTACCAGACCTGAGTACTCCTACTTTTACTCGAGTACCAGACCTGAGTACTTCTACTTTTACTCGAGTACCAGATCTGAATACTTCTAATTTTACTCGAGTACCAGACCTGAGTACTTCTCCCCCCTCTGCAGGTAATACTTGTCAGTGGGATGATTGTCTTAGTCAGAAATTCTGAGTAACTTCACGGCACCTTTCTCGTTTAAGAATAATAATAGCACAGCTGCCTTTTCTTCCATCCCTGTGAACAGCTGATGTCTGCTTGTTACCATGCCAACAGCATTTCACACAGATGCAGAGACTATAAAAGATGCTAAAATAAGAGAGGCTCTCCTCCGACAGACCATAATACAGTAGATGTGTGTCATGCGCTCCACAAAGAGCTGACGGCTGCGGTGCTGATGGGATGTTTCCTCAAATAGCTGCTCACAGTAATTCAGCCCTGAAGCTACGGCTCTCTGTGGATCTGTTTGTTATACTCTCAAAGTGTTTGGATGCGTTCCCTTCAGATCATTCTGCTCTCCATCCTCCGTCCTGCAGCTCAATGTTTCCAGGCTCTTAAATGTCAACAAGTCTCAAATAAAGCCCAACAAGTCCAGTAAAGTCTCGTGAAAATACCAACAATTCCTAAATCAGGTCCCTAATCTGGACCGAAATCAAGTGCGAATGAACTTGAAAGCCAACAAGTCCCAAATGAACTTTAAAGCCAAGTACTGAGTCAAGAATAAAAAGTCCCAAATGGAGTCCCTGAACAAGTCCAACAAGATCCAAGTCAAGTCCTTAATCATAACCAACAGATAAGACAAATAAGTCCAGCATGAAGTCCTGAGTCCAGACAAACCAAGTCAGGTGCTAAATATAAAATACAATTTTACAGAAAAGACCAACCGACCCAATTCAAGACCAACAAATCCAAAATGGAACAAGTCCAACAAGTCAAGTCAAGAAAACAACTTCAAAGTGGAGTCCTAAATCCAGACCAACAAGTCCCAGATTGAGTCCATTAACAACTTCAATGCCAAGTCGAGTCCCAAGTAAAACAAACATCGAGTCCCAGGTCAACTTCAAATTGGACGTCAATAGTCAAGAACAACAAATCCCAAATAATGTCCCTTTACAAGTTCAAGTCCCATGTCAAGACAAACAAGTCCCAAGTCCAACAAGTCCCAAATCAAGTTCAAAAAGTCCAACAAGTCAAACAAGTCTAACAAGTCCAATACGTCCAACAAGTCCCAAATAATGTCCCTTTACAAGTTCAAGTCCCAAGTCCAACAAGTCATGTCCCAAATCAAGTCAGAAAAGTCAGAAAAGTCCAACAAGTCCAATAAGTCCCAAATCAAGTCTACATTTCTTGGACCATCTTTAATGATGGCACCCAGAATGGAGGAGAATGGCTGATTAAGATCATCGTGATATTTCCCTCACTGAGGTGGATAATGCAGTCGTATATATCCTGCTTTATATTTTGTATTTCAACATGTATATTTTCTCTGCCAACAATGCCTTGTCTTTTGATGCTGCTGCAACGCAGACATTTCCCAAATTGGGATCAATAAAGTTCTTCTTCTCTTATCTTATCTCATCTTATTTTAAAATGTGTTTCTCTCTCGACTCGCTCCCAGACACCTGCAGCTAAACGCTCTATCAAACATAATGTGGTCCCCATTAAAGAAGCCATGACTAATAGAATAGAATGGGAGGGATGAAACCCTCTGTCATGGTCTCACATGCAGAGCACACAGCACACACAGTGACATGTGTTCTCTGCTTCTAACCCATCCTAGCACCAGGAGTCTAGTACCAGGAGTCTAGCACCAGGAGTCTAGCACCAGGAGTCTAGCACCAGGAGTCTAGAACCAGGAGTCTAGAACCAGGAGTCTAGCACCAGGAGTCTAGCACCAGGAGTCTAGCACCAGGAGTCTAGAACCAGGAGTCTAGAACCAGGAGTCTAGCACCAGGAGTCTAGCACCAGGAGTCTAGCACCAGGAGTCTAGCACCAGGAGTCTAGCACCAGGAGTCTAGTACCAGGAGTCTAGCACCAGGAGTCTATAACCAGGAGTCTAGCACCAGGAGTCTAGCACCAGGAGTCTAGCACCAGGAGTCTAGCACCAGGAGTCTAGTACCAGGAGTCTAGCACCAGGAGTCTATAACCAGCAGTCTAGTACCAGGAGTCTAGAACCAGGAGTCTAGCACCAGGAGTCTAGCACCAGGAGTCTAGCACCAGGAGTCTAGCACCAGGAGTCTAGCACCAGGAGTCTAGTACCAGGAGTCTAGCACCAGGAGTCTATAACCAGCAGTCTAGTACCAGGAGTCTAGCACCAGGAGTCTAGCACCAGGAGTCTAGCACCAGGAGTCTAGCACCAGGAGTCTATAACCAGCAGTCTAGCACCAGGAGTCTAGCGCCAGGAGTCTAGCACCAGGAGTCTAGCACCAGGAGTCTAGCACCAGGAGTCTAGCACCCGGAGTCTAGCACCCGGAGTCTATAACCAGCAGTCTAGCACCAGGAGTCTAGCACCAGGAGTCTAGCACCAGGAGTCTAGCACCCGGAGTCTATAACCAGCAGTCTAGCACCAGGAGTCTAGCACCAGGAGTCTAGTACCAGGAGTCTAGCGCCAGGAGTCTAGCGCCAGGAGTCTAGTACTAGGAGTCTAGCACCAGCAGTCTAGTACCAGGAGTCTAGCACCAGGAGTCTAGCACCAGGAGTCTAGCACCAGCAGTCTAGTACCAGGAGTCTAGCACCAGGAGTCTAGCACCAGGAGTCTAGCACCAGGAGTCTAGCACCAGCAGTCTAGTACCAGGAGTCTAGCACCAGGAGTCTAGTACCAGGAGTCTAGCACCAGGAGTCTATCACCAGGAGTCTAGTACCAGGAGTCTAGCACCAGGAGTCTAGCACCAGGAGTCTAGCACCAGGAGTCTAGTACCAGGAGTCTATAACCAGCAGTCTAGCACCAGGAGTCTATAACCAGCAGTCTAGCACCAGGAGTCTAGCACCAGGAGTCTAGCACCCGGAGTCTAGCACCCGGAGTCTATAACCAGCAGTCTAGCACCAGGAGTCTAGCACCAGGAGTCTAGCACCAGGAGTCTATAACCAGCAGTCTAGCACCAGGAGTCTAGCACCAGGAGTCTAGCACCCGGAGTCTAGCACCAGGAGTCTATAACCAGCAGTCTAGCACCAGGAGTCTAGCACCAGGAGTCTAGCACCCGGAGTCTAGCACCCGGAATCTATAACCAGCAGTCTAGCACCAGGAGTCTAGCACCAGGAGTCTAGCACCAGGAGTCTAGCACCCGGAGTCTATAACCAGCAGTCTAGCACCAGGAGTCTAGCACCAGGAGTCTAGCACCAGGAGTCTAGCACCCGGAGTCTATAACCAGCAGTCTAGCACCAGGAGTCTAGCACCAGGAGTCTAGTACCAGCAGTCTAGTACCAGGAGTCTAGCACCAGGAGTCTAGCACCAGGAGTCTAGCACCAGGAGTCTAGCACCAGGAGTCTATCACCAGGAGTCTAGTACCAGGAGTCTAGCACCAGGAGTCTAGTACCAGGAGTCTAGCACCAGGAGTCTATCACCAGGAGTCTAGTACCAGGAGTCTAGCACCAGGAGTCTAGTACCAGGAGTCTAGCACCAGGAGTCTATCACCAGGAGTCTAGTACCAGGAGTCTAGCACCAGGAGTCTATCACCAGGAGTCTAGAGCCAGGAGTCTAGCACCAGGAGTCTAGCACCAGGAGTCTAGCACCAGGAGTCTAGCACCCGGAGTCTAGCACCCGGAGTCTATAACCAGCAGTCTAGCACCAGGAGTCTAGCACCAGGAGTCTAGCACCAGGAGTCTAGTACCAGGAGTCTAGCACCCGGAGTCTATAACCAGCAGTCTAGCACCAGGAGTCTAGCACCAGGAGTCTAGCACCCGGAGTCTATAACCAGCAGTCTAGCACCAGGAGTCTAGCACCAGGAGTCTAGTACCAGGAGTCTAGCGCCAGGAGTCTAGCGCCAGGAGTCTAGTACTAGGAGTCTAGCACCAGCAGTCTAGTACCAGGAGTCTAGCACCAGGAGTCTAGCACCAGGAGTCTAGCACCAGCAGTCTAGTACCAGGAGTCTAGCACCAGGAGTCTAGCACCAGGAGTCTAGCACCAGGAGTCTAGCACCAGCAGTCTAGTACCAGGAGTCTAGCACCAGGAGTCTAGTACCAGGAGTCTAGCACCAGGAGTCTATCACCAGGAGTCTAGTACCAGGAGTCTAGCACCAGGAGTCTAGCACCAGGAGTCTAGCACCAGGAGTCTAGTACCAGGAGTCTATAACCAGCAGTCTAGCACCAGGAGTCTATAACCAGCAGTCTAGCACCAGGAGTCTAGCACCAGGAGTCTAGCACCCGGAGTCTAGCACCCGGAGTCTATAACCAGCAGTCTAGCACCAGGAGTCTAGCACCAGGAGTCTAGCACCAGGAGTCTATAACCAGCAGTCTAGCACCAGGAGTCTAGTACCAGGAGTCTAGCACCCGGAGTCTAGCACCAGGAGTCTATAACCAGCAGTCTAGCACCAGGAGTCTAGCACCAGGAGTCTAGCACCCGGAGTCTATAACCAGCAGTCTAGCACCAGGAGTCTAGCACCAGGAGTCTAGCACCAGGAGTCTAGCACCCGGAGTCTATAACCAGCAGTCTAGCACCAGGAGTCTAGCACCAGGAGTCTAGTACCAGGAGTCTAGCGCCAGGAGTCTAGCGCCAGGAGTCTAGTACTAGGAGTCTAGCACCAGCAGTCTAGTACCAGGAGTCTAGCTCCAGGAGTCTAGCACCAGGAGTCTAGCACCAGCAGTCTAGTACCAGGAGTCTAGCACCAGGAGTCTAGTACCAGGAGTCTAGCACCAGGAGTCTATCACCAGGAGTCTAGTACCAGGAGTCTATCACCAGGAGTCTAGTACCAGGAGTCTAGAGCCAGGAGTCTAGCACCAGGAGTCTAGCACCAGGAGTCTATCACCAGGAGTCTAGTACCAGGAGTCTAGCACCAGGAGTCTATCACCAGGAGTCTAGCACCAGGAGTCTATCACCAGGAGTCTATCACCAGGAGTCTAGTACCAGGAGTCTAGTACCAGGAGTCTATCACCAGGAGTCTAGCACCAGGAGTCTAGCACCAGGAGTCTAGCACCAGGAGTCTAGCACCCGGAGTCTAGCACCAGGAGTCTAGCACCAGGAGTCTAGTACCAGGAGTCTATCACCAGGAGTCTAGCACCAGGAGTCTAGCACCAGGAGCAGTGGGCAGCTATTGTACAGCGCCCGGGGAGCAATGGGAGTGGGGGGGGAAGGGGGATGTCCGGTGCCTTGCTCAAGGGCACCACGGCAGGGCAGGAGGTGAACTGGGACCTCTCCAAGTAGCAGTCCACACACCATGTTTAGGTCTGTTCGGGGACTTGAACCGGTGACCCTACAGCTCCCAGTCCAAGCCCCTACCGACTGAGCCCCTGCCGGATAATCAATGGTGAAGAGCTCTAAGTATTTAACCCTCTCTCATAGATAAATAACTCACACCTCATCACCTGCAGTCTATAACAAAGACCACTAACCCCCCCCCCCCCCCTCCCCCCCAAGGCCGACTGCAAACTGAAATTCTTCTGACATCAAAAAGACATAAAAGGTCCACGAAATAGACAGAAAAAAGGACCATTTTGAAAATGTCAAAGTCAATTTGAAAAGGTCCGTGTGGTAATGTCAGAGCTGTTGAAGGTAGGATCCTCTTGAGAGAGATAATAATGAGAGTGCAGGATGATGGGAGTCGTTGAGGTGGTTTCATGGTCTGTGGGTCAGAGTCTGCTCACATGATGCTGGTTTAAAGGATAACTCATTTATTATATCAACGTGGGATCCTATCTTCATTCATTTTGATCAGTCAAAAGTTGAAGGATTGGGACCACAATTATTCTAACAATACAGAATGTACCGACCAATACACACTGAGTTGAACATTGGATATTGGAGATGACAAAGGCAAGACTATGGCTGAATGATATGCTCCAAAGAAACAGAGAGAAAATGATCAAATAAGTCCAATTTATGATACATTAGCAACCGCCTCTCAGGTGAAATGAGAGAGTTTCTACGTTTCTATTTCCCCAGCCTCCTGGGAGATAACTCCATCGCTGCTCCTCATATTCTTGTATATTCTGTAAAATGTGCGATCACTTTCTGCAGCTCAAATTCACAATCAATTATTCATATTCACTCAGGCAAACAAACGTGTGTGTTGTTCACACTGGGATGTTCGCTCGAGTGAGAGATATGATGCCTTCATGAAGTATTCAGTCACATGAGGAACACTTCAGGTTCAATCCCCAATAACTCCATGACCTTTTAAAAAATCCCAGGAGAAGGACACGTTGTTCAAATGTCCTTTTAATGGTTTGTCGTTAATACAGAACAGTCTCAATTATATTTGCTTCAATAACACTGTATCCTAAAATGAGCCAAGGCCAATGAAGCCCTTTTAAATTGAATTGAGAGACAACACACACACCACACACACACACACACACACACACACACACACACACACACACACACACACACACACACACACACACACACACACACACACACACACACACACACACACACACACACTGAAAGCAGCATAAAAGTTGGGACCTGTCATGGAAGAGCTGTCGTCATGGAGACCGGGTACATTGACCTGCTTTTCAGCGACGATGTGCAAAAATGCACCTGTCTGTGTGTGTGTGTGTGTGTGTGTGTGTGTGTGTGTGTGTGTGGGAGGTTCAATATTTGGCTCACTAGTTCCTGTCTGTTTACAGATGTCATTTATTTTAACCCTTTTCCTCTGTCACTCTTTAGTGTCCCCTGGTCTCCCAGCTGTGTGCGTCACTCTTTAGTGTCCCCTGGTCTCCCAGCTGTGTGCGTCACTCTTTAGTGTCCCCTGGTCTCCCAGCTGTGTGCATCACTCTTTAGTGTCCCCTGGTCTCCCAGCTGTGTGCGTCACTCTTTAGTGTCCCCTGGTCTCCAGCTGTGTGCGTCACTCTTTAGTGTCCCCTGGTCTCCCAGCTGTGTGCGTCACTCTTTAGTGTCCCCTGGTCTCCCAGCTGTGTGCGTCACTCTTTAGTGTCCCCTGGTCTCCCAGCTGTGTGCGTCACTCTTTAGTGTCCCCTGGTCTCCCAGCTGTGTGCGTCACTCTTTAGTGTCCCCTGGTCTCCCAGCTGTGTGCGTCACTCTTTAGTGTCCCCTGGTCTCCCAGCTGTGTGCGTCACTCTTTAGTGTCCCCTGGTCTCCCAGCTGTGTGCGTCACTCTTTAGTGTCCCCTGGTCTCCCAGCTGTGTGCGTCACTCTTTAGTGTCCCCTGGTCTCCAGCTGTGTGCGTCACTCTTTAGTGTCCCCTGGTCTCCCAGCTGTGTGCGTCACTCTTTAGTGTCCCCTGGTCTCCAGCTGTGTGCGTCACTCTTTAGTGTCCCCTGGTCTCCAGCTGTGTGCGTCACTCTTTAGTGTCCCCTGGTCTCCAGCTGTGTGCGTCACTCTTTAGTGTCCCCTGGTCTCCCAGCTGTGTGCGTCACTCTTTAGTGTCCCCTGGTCTCCCAGCTGTGTGCGTCACTCTTTAGTGTCCCCTGGTCTCCCAGCTGTGTGCGTCACTCTTTAGTGTCCCCTGGTCTCCCAGCTGTGTGCGTCACTCTTTAGTGTCCCCTGGTCTCCCAGCTGTGTGCGTCACTCTTTAGTGTCCCTGGTCTCCCAGCTGTGTGCGTCACTCTTTAGTGTCCCCTGGTCTCCAGCTGTGTGCGTCACTCTTTAGTGTCCCCTGGTCTCCCAGCTGTGTGCGTCACTCTTTAGTGTCCCCTGGTCTCCAGCTGTGTGCGTCACTCTTTAGTGTCCCCTGGTCTCCAGCTGTGTGCGTCACTCTTTAGTGTCCCCTGGTCTCCCAGCTGTGTGCGTCACTCTTTAGTGTCCCCTGGTCTCCAGCTGTGTGCGTCACTCTTTAGTGTCCCCTGGTCTCCAGCTGTGTGCGTCACTCTTTAGTGTCCCCTGGTCTCCCAGCTGTGTGCGTCACTCTTTAGTGTCCCCTGGTCTCCCAGCTGTGTGCGTCACTCATTAGTGTTTTTTGATGGTGAATGGACTCTCATTCTGTGACACATTGAAGCATTCAGCTTAAATCAATAAAGTCAATGAGAGTAATCAGGCGGTTGCTAATGAGTTATCAGCCGCCTGTAACTATGGGCTGTAATCCCCCGCACAACATGTATAATGCACCGCCGCCTCCCCCGCAGCGCATTCATCTTTCATCCTGTTGAACGGTTATCCTGCGCTTCATCCTCTTCAGAACATTAATAATGCTGTTTATTCTCATGTTCTGACGTTAAATCTGAAACTTAGAATATCACAATGGACAACAATATTAGTTTCTTTTGTTTTGTTATTACTGCCGATTTGTATTCCTTTTAATTCCATTTCTATTTAAATACTGTTATATTTCACTATATTTTTTATTATTGTTAATATTTTTCTAGTTCTCTATCTGTGTTTTTAATGTTTGTTTGACTTTTATGTCTGCACCACGACACCAAGTCAAATTCCTCGTACGTGTGACCTACCTGGTGATAAACCTGATTCTGATCATAGAGGATGTTTAAAACATCAACTGCTGCTGATTTCTTTGTGAATGTTGTGTAATATATATCGGATGAACCTCAGCTGTACTCGGAGAAGACACATTTCCCCGGAGTCGGACACTAAAGTCCATCCAGAGAGAAAACAGACAGAAATGGTGTGTGTGTGTGTGTGTGTGTGTTGTGTGTGTGTGTGTGTGTGTGTGTGTGTGTGTGTGTGTGTGTGTGTGTGTGTGTGTGTGTGTGTGTGTGTGTGTGTGTGTGTGTGTGTGTGTGTGTGTGTGTGTGTGTGTGTGTGTGTGTGTGTGTGTGTGTGTGGGAGGACACAGATGGTGCCTCTCTGATGCGTTCAGGACATGTTCCAGATGTCAGACAGGTTTACAGGCTCTCAGCATTTCCACAGATTTCCTGCATCTTGGCCAAAAAGTCGCATTTGAACACAGAGACTCCATTTAACAGCCAAGTACAAGTAGAAGTACTCAGATCTAGTACTTGAGTAAAAGTAGAAGTACTCAGATCTAGTACTTGAGTAAAAGTAGAAGTACTCAGAGCTTGTACTTGAGTAAAAGTAGAAGTACTCAGAGCTTGTACTTGAGTAAAAGTAGAAGTACTCAGGTCTTGTACTTGAGTAAAAGTAGAAGTACTCAGGTCTTGTACTTGAGTAAAAGTAGAAGTACTCAGGTCTTGTACTTGAGTAAAAGTAGAAGTACTCAGGTCTTGTACTTGAGTAAAAGTAGAAGTACTCAGATCTTGTACTTGAGTAAAAGTAGAAGTACTCAGATCTAGTACTTGAGTAAAAGTAGAAGTACTCAGATCTAGTACTTGAGTAAAAGTAGAAGTACTCAGAGCTTGTACTTGAGTAAAAGTAGAAGTACTCAGAGCTTGTACTTGAGTAAAAGTAGAAGTACTCAGGTCTTGTACTTGAGTAAAAGTAGAAGTACTCAGGTCTTGTACTTGAGTAAAAGTAGAAGTACTCAGGTCTTGTACTTGAGTAAAGGTAGAAGTACTCAGGTCTTGTACTTGAGTAAAAGTAGAAGTACTCAGATCTTGTACTTGAGTAAAAGTAGAAGTACTCAGATCTAGTACTTGAGTAAAAGTAGAAGTACTCAGATCTAGTACTTGAGTAAAAGTAGAAGTACTCAGAGCTTGTACTTGAGTAAAAGTAGAAGTACTCAGGTCTTGTACTTGAGTAAAAGTAGAAGTACTCAGGTCTTGTACTTGAGTAAAAGTAGAAGTACTCAGGTCTTGTACTTGAGTAAAAGTAGAAGTACTCAGGTCTTGTACTTGAGTAAAGTAGAAGTACTCAGGTCTTGTACTTGAGTAAAGTAGAAGTACTCAGATCTTGTACTTGAGTAAAAGTAGAAGTACTCAGGTCTTGTACTTGAGTAAAAGTAGAAGTACTCAGGTCTTGTACTTGAGTAAAAGTAGAAGTACTCAGGTCTTGTACTTGAGTAAAAAGTAGAAGTACTCAGGCTTGTACTTGAGTAAAAGTAGAAGTACTCAGAGTCTTGTACTTGAGTAAAAGTAGAAGTAGTCAGGGCTTGTACTTGAGTAAAAGTAGAAGTACTCAGGGCTTGTACTTGAGTAAAAGTAGAAGTACTCAGGTCTTGTACTTGAGTAAAAGTAGAAGTACTCAGGTCTTGTACTTGAGTAAAAGTAGAAGTACTCAGGTCTTGTACTTTGAGTTAAAAGTAGAAAGTACTCAGATCTTGTACTTGAGTAAAAGTAGAAGTACTCATGGTCTTGTACTTGAGTAAAAGTAGAAGTACTCAGGTCTTGTACTTAGTAAAGTAGAAGTACTCAGGTCTTGTACTTGAGTAAAAGTAGAAGTACTCAGGTCTTGTACTTGAGTAAAAGTAGAGTACTCAGTCTTGTACTTGAGTAAAGTACAGAGTGGAATACTCTGTTACAGTAAAGTCCTGCATTCAAAATGTTCCTCAAGTAAAAGTAGAAAAGTATTCTCTTCAAAATATAGTTAAAATATACTTACACAACTTTTAAGCTCTGTTTTTGACTTGACTTGTTAGGGGACTCAATTTGGGAGTCGTTGGTCTTGAATTGGGTTAAAAAAATAAAAATGATTATTGATGTAGTACCTGAATTGGTTTGTCTGGACTCAGGACTTGAATTTGGACTAAACTGTATTTTCTTGGGACCGGTTAGCCTTTTCAGGACTTGTTAAGGGACACCATTTGGGACTTCTAGGATACTCATGACCTGTCCTTTACATTAGGCGTTTTCACACCGGAGTACTTTTACCCGTACTTTTCCCGTTTAGTTCTGATAGTGCCTGGAATTTTGCGTTCACACCAAAAAGAGTTCTTAGTTCAGAGAACTTTTGCCCCCATTTTTAGTGCCTGCTAGAGAGGTGGTACTATCCTGGGGAGAAAAAGTACCAATTTCTGATTCCTTAAAAACAAAAGTGACACAGTGCAAGCAACAGAGAGATTTCTGTCCGATACAGCCCCATACGGGAAAGTAAAATGTATCAGGTCAGACAACGGCACAGAGTTCACAGGAAACATTACCAAGCATTACTATGCAGCAATAAGATAAGACATGAAAAGTCAGCACCGTATTCCCCACATCAAAATGGCACTGCTGAGAGGAATTGGCGCACACTTTTTGACATGGCCAGGTGCATGCTTATGGACAATGAGATGCCAAAAAGTATGTGGCCCTATGCAGTACAGACAGCAGCTGGAGTAAGGAACAGATGCTTTAACAACCGCACAAAACAGACACCTTACTTTATGCTGACAGGTAGACGGCCTGACCTGTCCAGAATGCACACGTTTGGCTCAGTGTGCTATGCCTATAAGCACGACCAAAAGAAACTGGACTCAAGGTGTGAAGAGGGAATTTTTATTGGATATGACAAAAAGAGTCCAGCCTACATGGTCTATTTCCCTCACAGTGGAAAGGTGCAAACATCTAGACTTGTGAAGTTTGTGACCAAGACCAATTCAGAAAGAGAAACACAAACAGAAGCCGTCTCTGATGATGACTTTGAGCTACAGAACAAATCAAGCGGGATACTAACTGAGCTTAGGCGTTATCCTTCAAGAGTGAGGAAGAAGCCAGCTTACTTATGTGACAGTGTATGTGGTAAGAAAAGTGAGGATCAGCTAATGACAAATATTGACTATTGTTACAGATTAATGTGCAATATCCCTTTAACATTTGGGGAAGCTGTAACTTCATCTGAGTCAAAGCAATGGGTTATTGCAATGGATTTCTCAAGGTGAGAAAGCAGTAAATGGGTGTATGATATCAAAACCAATGTTGACGGGTCCGAAAGATACAAGGCACGATATGTAGCCGAGGGATACAGTCAGAAGAGGGGTGAAACTATGATGAGACGTTTCCACTTCCCGCTAACCTCACCAGTATCAGAGTGCTAATGCAGAGAGCAGAACAGGGACATCTGATTTACACCAAATGGATGTTAAAACTGCTTACCTACATGCCCCAATAGACCGTGAGATGTACATGGAACAGCCAGAAGGTTTTGAGGTAAGATCCAGTAAAGGTGAAAAGTTGGTGTACGAGCTAGAAAAGTCACTATATGGCTGAAACAGTCAGAACGACATGCTGCGTGAGTATCTGAGTGAACACGAGTTCCTACAGAACCCTGCTGACCATGGTGTTTACACTAAAGAAACAGAACAGTAGAAAGTGATAATGATAATACGGGTAGACGACATACTCATTGCAGCTAGTGATAACAATGCATTGAGAGTTGTTAAAGAGATGCTCACAGCTGCATCCAGGATGAAGGACTTGGGGAAACTAAAACATTTAGATTTTGATCAAACTGATTCACGTGTAAAGATGTCTCAGAGGAAATATGTGAACAAAATACTTGAAAGGTTTAACATGCAGGATTGTAAACCAAGAGCGACACCTTGGGAGCAAAAACTGAACTACTTGGATGATGCTGTACCGATGAAGGATGTGAGAATGTACAGAGAGGCAGTAGGTAGAGGCAGTAGAGGCAGTAGGTAGAGGCAGTAGAGGCAGTAGGTAGAGGCAGTAGGTAGAGGCAGTAGAGGCAGTAGGTAGAGGCAGTAGGTAGAGGCAGTAGAGGCAGTAGGTAGAGGCAGTAGAGGCAGTAGGTAGAGGCAGTAGGTAGAGGCAGTAGAGGCAGTAGAGGCAGTAGGTAGAGGCAGTAGGTAGAGGCAGTAGGTAGAGGCAGTAGAGGCAGTAGAGGCAGTAGGTAGAGGCAGTAGGTAGAGGCAGTAGGTAGAGGCAGTAGGTAGAGGCAGTAGAGGCAGTAGGTAGAGGCAGTAGAGGCAGTAGAGGCAGTAGGTAGAGGCAGTAGGTAGAGGCAGTAGGTAGAGGCAGTAGGTAGAGGCAGTAGGTAGAGGCAGTAGGTAGAGGCAGTAGAGGCAGTAGGTAGAGGCAGTAGGTAGAGGCAGTAGGTAGAGGCAGTAGGTAGAGGCAGTAGGTAGAGGCAGTAGAGGCAGTAGGTAGAGGCAGTAGGTAGAGGCAGTAGAGGCAGTAGGTAGAGGAAGTAGGTAGAGGCAGTAGGTAGAGGAAGTAGGTAGAGGCAGTAGGTAGAGGCAGTAGAGGCAGTAGGTAGAGGCAGTAGGTAGAGGCAGTAGAGGCAGTAGAGGCAGTAGGTAGAGGCAGTAGGTAGAGGCAGTAGGTAGAGGAAGTAGGTAGAGGCAGTAGGTAGAGGCAGTAGAGGCAGTAGGTAGAGGCAGTAGTAGAGGCAGTAGAGGCAGTAGAGGCAGTAGGTAGAGGCAGTAGGTAGAGGCAGTAGGTAGAGGCAGTAGGTAGAGGCAGTAGAGGCAGTAGGTAGAGGCAGTAGGTAGAGGCAGTAGAGGCAGTAGTAGAGGCAGTAGGTAGAGGCAGTAGGTAGAGGCAGTAGGTAGAGGCAGTAGAGGCAGTAGGTAGAGGCAGTAGAGGCAGTAGGTAGAGGCAGTAGGTAGAGGCAGTAGGTAGAGGCAGTAGAGGCAGTAGAGGCAGTAGGTAGAGGCAGTAGGTAGAGGCAGTAGGTAGAGGCAGTAGAGGCAGTAGAGGCAGTAGGTAGAGGCAATAGGTAGAGGCAGTAGGTAGAGGCAGTAGGTAGAGGCAGTAGAGGCAGTAGAGGCAGTAGGTAGAGGCAGTAGGTAGAGGCAGTAGGTAGAGGCAGTAGGTAGAGGAAGTAGGTAGAGGCAGTAGTAGAGGCAGTAGGTAGAGGCAGTAGGTAGAGGCAGTAGGTAGAGGCAGTAGGTAGAGGCAGTAGGTAGAGGCAGTAGAGGCAGTAGAGGCAGTAGAGGCAGTAGAGGCAGTAGGTAGAGGCAGTAGAGGCAGTAGAGGCAGTAGAGGCAGTAGGTAGAGGCAGTAGAGGCAGTAGAGGCAGTAGAGGCAGTAGAGGCAGTAGAGGCAGTAGAGGCAGTAGGTAGAGGCAGTAGAGGCAGTAGAGGCAGTAGAGGCAGTAGAGGCAGTAGGTAGAGGCCGTAGGTAGAGGCAGTAGGTAGAGGCAGTAGGTAGAGGCAGTAGGTAGAGGCAGTAGAGGCAGTAGGTAGAGGCAGTAGGTAGAGGCAGTAGGTAGAGGCAGTAGAGGCAGTAGGTAGAGGCAGTAGGTAGAGGCAGTAGGTAGAGGCAGTAGAGGCAGTAGGTAGAGGCAGTAGAGGCAGTAGGTAGAGGCAGTAGGTAGAGGCAGTAGGTAGAGGCAGTAGGTAGAGGCAGTAGGTAGAGGCAGTAGAGGCAGTAGGTAGAGGAAGTAGGTAGAGGCAGTAGGTAGAGGCAGTAGAGGCAGTAGGTAGAGGCAGTAGAGGCAGTAGAGGCAGTAGGTAGAGGCAGTAGGTAGAGGCAGTAGGTAGAGGCAGTAGAGGCAGTAGAGGCAGTAGGTAGAGGCAGTAGGTAGAGGCAGTAGGTAGAGGCAGTAGGTAGAGGCAGTAGGTAGAGGAAGTAGGTAGAGGCAGTAGGTAGAGGCAGTAGAGGCAGTAGGTAGAGGCAGTAGGTAGAGGCAGTAGGTAGAGGCAGTAGAGGCAGTAGAGGCAGTAGAGGCAGTAGAGGCAGTAGGTAGAGGCAGTAGGTAGAGGCAGTAGGTAGAGGCAGTAGGTAGAGGCAGTAGGTAGAGGCAGTAGGTAGAGGCAGTAGAGGCAGTAGGTAGAGGCAGTAGAGGCAGGAGGTAGAGGCAGTAGTTGAGGCAGTAGAGGCAGTAGGTAGAGGCAGTAGGTAGAGGCAGTAGAGGCAGTAGGTAGAGGCAGTAGGTAGAGGCAGTAGAGGCAGTAGGTAGAGGCAGTAGGTAGAGGCCAGTAGGTAGAGCAGTAGGTAGAGGCAGTAGAGGCAGTAGGTAGAGGCAGTAGGTAGAGGCAGTAGGTAGAGGCAGTAGGTAGAGGCAGTAGAGGCAGTAGAGGCAGTAGGTAGAGGCAGTAGAGGCAGTAGGTAGAGGCAGTAGGTAGAGGCAGTAGGTAGAGGCAGTAGGTAGAGGCAGTAGGTAGAGGCAGTAGAGGCAGTAGGTAGAGGCCGTAGGTAGAGGCAGTAGAGGCAGTAGAGGCAGTAGGTAGAGGCAGTAGAGGCAGTAGGTAGAGGCAGTAGGTAGAGGCAGTAGGTAGAGGCAGTAGGTAGAGGCAGTAGAGGCAGTAGAGGCAGTAGGTAGAGGCAGTAGAGGCAGTAGGTAGAGGCAGTAGGTAGAGGCAGTAGGTAGAGGCAGTAGGTAGAGGCAGTAGGTAGAGGCAGTAGAGGCAGTAGGTAGAGGCCGTAGGTAGAGGCAGTAGAGGCAGTAGGTAGAGGCAGTAGGTAGAGGCAGTAGAGGCAGTAGGTAGAGGCAGTAGGTAGAGGCAGTAGAGGCAGTAGGTAGAGGCAGTAGGTAGAGGCAGTAGGTAGAGGCAGTAGGTAGAGGCAGTAGGTAGAGGCAGTAGGTAGAGGCAGTAGGTAGAGGCAGTAGGTAGCCTGATCTACCTGGCTGTGGGCACGAGGCCTGATTTGAGTTGTGTTGTCAGTAAACTGTCCCAGTATTTCTCTGAGCCGACAGAAGAGCAATGGACTACTGTCACACATGTACTGAGATATTTGAAAGGTACAATCGACAGAGAACTGTGTTACCGGAAATGTAAGAGTGAAAAACTGGGCTTGCAAGCGTACAGCGATGCAGATTGGGCTGCTGATCTAACCGACAGACGTAATGAGAGCAGCCCACTGGGTTCCTGGAAAACCAAAAAGCAGACAACTGTCGCTTGATCAACTTGTGAAGCCGAGTATATTACATTACATTACATTACATGTCCTTTGTTAGACACTTTTATCCAAAGCGACTACCATACATTCAGTTCTGTGGACAATCCCCACAGGAGCACTGTGGGGTGAAGTGTCTCAGGGACACAACGACATGCTGACTGCAGTGGGATTTGAACTTGCTACCCCCTGATTCCAAGTCCAGCACACTATCCACTGAGCCACAGCCTCCCTGGGCTCCCTATGGCTTTAGCAGCTACTATGCAGGAGTGTATGTACTTAATACAACTACTAGAGGGCATTGACAAATGTGAATATACACGACCTACGATTTACAAAGACAACCAGGGCACAATAGCGTTGGCAAAGAATCCTCCTAACAGACTGAGAGGCAAGCATTTTGACATTAAGTATCATTTTCTGAGGTCAACTGTGGAAGAGGGAAAAACAAATCTGATGTATTGTCCAACAGACCAGATGGTCTGGTGTTATGACAAAACCTGCACCAAAGTTTAAGTTGATTAAGTTTGCAAAGTTGATGTTTGGAGAGTAATCATTTCTGTAAGGTAGAGAACCTTATAATGTTTTTATTTGTTAAAAGACCACAAATGTGATATCAAGTGGGGGTGTTAACATTGATTTGTTGTGCATGATGGAAGCCGATAGCGAACCAGGTTAGAGTTCAATGATGGTATAAATAAAGCCACGCCTCCAATGGGACTTTTATCCTTTGTCTGAATAAAATCCCATTGGTTTGATTTCTGCTGACGGTCAGAGGAAAGAACAACTCTTCATTGAGACTGGCTTTAAAGGATGTGTCTTTGAACTGGCTTATTGAGACTTCTGGAGACTAAGTGATGCCACGAACAAGATCCATCTGTTCCCTCTCTCTCCACACACTCATCTGTTCCCTCTCTCTCTCCACACACTCATCTGTTCCCTCTCTCTCCACACACTCATCTGTTCCCTCTCTCTCCACACACTCATCTGTTCCCTCTCTCTCCACACACTCATCTGTTTCCCTCTCTCTCTCCACACTCATCTGTTCCCTCTCTCTCTCCACACTCATCTGTTCTCTCTCTCTCCACACACTCATCTGTTCCCTCTCTCTCTCTCCACACTCATCTGTTCCCTCTCTCTCTCTACACTCATCTGTTCCTCTCTCTCTCCACACTCATCTGTTCCCTCTCTCTCTCTACACTCATCTGTTCCTCTCTCTCTCTCCACATCAATCTGGTGCCCTCTCTCTCTCCACACACTCATCTGTTCCCTCTCTCTCCACACACTCATCTGTTCCCTCTCTCTCTCTACACTCATCTGTTCCCTCTCTCTCTCCACACTCATCTGTTCCCTCTCTCTCTCCACACTCATCTGTTCCCTCTCTCTCTCCACACACTCATCTGTTCCCTCTCTCTCTCCACACTCATCTGTTCCCTCTCTCTCTCCACACACTCATCTGTTCCCTCTCTCTCCACACTCATCTGTTCCTCTCTCTCTCCACACACTCATCTGTTCCCTCTCTCTCTCCACACTCATCTGTTCCCTCTCTCTCTCCACACACATCATCTGTTCCCTCTCTCC
>NW_022987603.1:579340-586840 GCF_902827165.1 Trematomus bernacchii
AGAGAGACATTAATGAGATCCTCCAATCATTTCTTAAATTTAGACTTTAACAAATGCTCATTTTGTAACTCAGATATTGATCGTGCACTATAGTTCAAACATTGTTACGTCCCGTGGGTATCAATAATGATAAAGCTTTATTGATACAGCACATGCAGCTCAACGTGCTTTAAAGGTGGGGTAGGTAAGAATGGAGAAACCGGCTCGAGATCGCTAGAATTTGAAAATACACAACCGGAGAAAATCTGCCACTTCCTCACAGAGCCCCTCCTCCAACACACACGAACGCGCACATGACCAATGAGGGCACGAGATAAGTTTGTGCACAGATGGAAGGCTGACAGGCAGGTAGGCCATCCAGTCATTTTAGCCGGGCCGGCTCAGATGATTGGTCGTGCTTTTTACAGTACTACAGCTTCCACAGATGATATTTTTTTATGGATTTTCTGTCAAAGCACTTCAGATATTCATTGCTATCGGGATGTTAAGAGCATTCCATGGAATATAACAACAAGTGTATCTCGAGCCGGTTTCTCAAACTTACCTACCCCACCTTTAAGGTACAACAGAAATACTATAAAAGTAGGTAATTAATAAAAGCCTAAAAGAACATTTAAAGTGAGGGGTTGCTAATAAAAAGCTGATCTAAAAAGATGTGTCTTTAGCTGGCGGTTAAACGCGTCCTCTGAGTTTTCCTCTCTGATGTTTATCGCCCCACAGTCTGGGAGCGGAGGGGATGAAACCCATTTCATTTGGGGGGGGGCTTCAGGGCTCGTCCAGGGACAAACAACGAGACTCTGAGACACGTGGGTGCCAAACCATTAAGTGACAAAACATGTTGGGAGGCTGTGGCTCAGTGGGAGAGTGCGCTGATCTTATGATCACAGGTTCAATCCCAGTCAGCTGTCCTTTGTGTCCCTGAATTTGGAACGAGTCATTTAATAATCTTATCGCAAAATATTTGATCCACTAATCTCGCTTTCTCAAAAAAGGGGTGGTCTGTTTGGAGTCAGTGTGGAGCTGGAGAGGTGCCCTTGAGCAAGGCACCGGACCTCAAAGTGCTCCCTGTTACAGTGTGTGTACCCGTGTGTGTATGAAACACGTAGAAGCCAGAGTGAAGGCTGATGAGTAAAGGACAGGTTTGAATGAAGGACTTGACGTACAGACGCATCCCACGATCCTCTGGCTGGTGATGGAGGGCACGATGTGAGGGTCGGCCTTAGAGCCGGCGTACGCTTTGGGCTTCAGCATGCTGTACGGGTCCTAAAGGAAACACACACACACACACACACACACGGGTTACATTCAAGATGAAGGGTGATTCATTAAGATCATCAAGAAGACTGTCATCCAGAAGGTGGACAGAGCGATGAGTGGAATTATCTGAGGTTATCAAGTCAAAATTGAAAAGAAAAGCTTGTTAACCCTTAGATGCCCGAGTGCCCGGACCCTACTCTCTTCCATCAGTGGCTCAAAAAGGACCCGTATTAGAATTATGTGTTTTTATGCCATTTTGGTTAAAAAAGATACTTTTATGATATTAGTATTATATTTTGGTTCAAACTAGAAATATTTTATATTTAATTTTTCACTACTTTCTACTTCTTACATGTTGAACACAAATACCTGTACTTTCTACTTCTTACATGTTGAACCCAAATACCTGTACTTTCTACTTCTTACATGTTGAACACAAATACCTGTACTTTCTACTTCTTACATGTTTGAACACAAATACCTGTACTTTCTACTTCTTACATGTTGAACCCAAATACCTGTACTTTCTACTAACAAATACCTGTACTTTCTACTTCTTACATGTTGAACACAAATACCTGTACTTTCTACTTCTTACATGTTGAACACAAATACCTGTACTTTCTACTTCTTACATGTTGAACCCAAATACCTGTACTTTCTACTTCTTACATGTTGAACCCAAATACCTGTACTTTCTACTTCTTACATGTTGAACACAAATACCTGTACTTTCTACTTCTTACATGTTGTACACAAATACCTGTACTTTCTACTTCTTACATGTTGCACACAAATACCTGTACTTTCTACTTCTTACATGTTGAACACAAATACCCAAATACCTGTACTCAGGTACTCTTTAAAACAGCTGCTAGTTATGGGTACTTTTTACTGAAGTACATTTCAAAGCCTCTTTACTTTTACTTGAGTAAAGAAGTTTAGTCAGTACTTCTACTTTCACCAGAGTATTTTTAAACACGAGTGTGTGTACTTCTACTTGAGTAAAGGATGTGTGTACTTCTACTTGAGTAAAGGATGTGTGTACTTCTACTTGAGTAAAGGATGTGTGTACTTCTACTTGAGTAAAGGATGTGTGTACTTCTACTTGAGTAAAGGATGTGTGTACTTCTACTTGGGTAAAGGATGTGTGTACTTCTACTTGGGTAAAGGATGTGTGTACTTCTACTTGGGTAAAGGATGTGTGTACTTCTACTTGGGTACAGGATGTGTGTACTTCTACTTGGGTAAAGGATGTGTGTACTTCTACTTGAGGTAAGGAGTGTATTATGAGTAAGTCGTACTTCTACTTGAGTAAAGGTCGTGTGTACTTCTACTTGAGTAAAGGTGTGTGTACTTCTACTGAGTAAAGGATGTGTGTACTTCTACTTGAGTAAAGGAGATGTGGTACTTCTACTTGAGTAAAAGGATGTGTGTACTTCTACTTGAGTAAAGGAGTGTGTACTTCTACTGAGTAAGGTCGTTTTGTACTTCTACTTGAGTAAAGGATGTGTGTACTTCTACTTGAGTAAAGGATGTGTGTACTTCTACTTGAGTAAAGGATGTGTGTACTTCTACTTGAGTAAAGGTCGTGTGTACTTCTACTTGAGTAAAGGATGTGTGTACTTCTACTTGAGTAAAGGATGCGTGTACTTCTACTTGAGTAAAGGATGCGTGTACTTTGTGACTTGAGTAAGGCTTCTACTTGGGTAAAGGATGCGTTGTTACTTCTACTTGAGTTAAAGGATGCGTGTACTTCTACTTGAGTAAAGGATGCGTGTACTTCTACTTGAGTAAAGGATGCGTGTACTTCTACTTGGGTAAAGGATGCGTGTACTTCTACTTGGGTAAAGGATGCGTGTACTTCTACTTGGGTAAAGGATGCGTGTACTTCTACTTGGGTACAGGATGCGTGTACTTCTACTTGGGTAAAGGATGCGTGTACTTCTACTTGGGTACAGGATGCGTGTACTTCTACTTGGGTAAAGGACGCGTGTACTTCTACTTGAGTAAAGGTCGCGTGTACTTCTACTTGAGTAAAGGACGCGTGTACTTCTACTTGAGTACAGGACGCGTGTACTTCTACTTGAGTACAGGACGCGTGTACTTCTACTAGAGTAAAGGACGGTGTGTACTTCTACTTGAGTAAAGGACGCGTGTACTTCTACTTGAGTAAAGGACGCGTGTACTTCTACTTGAGTAAAGGATGCGTGTACTTCTACTTGAGTAAAGGACGCGTGTACTTCTACTTGAGTAAAGACGCGTGTACTTCTACTTGAGTAAAGGACGCGTTGTACTTCTACTTGAGTAAAGGACGAGGTTGTACTTCTACTTGAGTAAAGGACGCGTGTACTTCCTACTTGAGTAAAGGACGCGTTGTACTTCTACTTGAGTCTAAGGACGCGTTGTACGTTCTACTTGAGTAAAGGACGCGTGTACTTCTACTTGAGTAAAGGACGCGTGTACTTCTACTTGAGTAAAGGACGCGTGTACTTCTACTTGAGTAAAGGACGCGTGTACTTCTACTTGAGTAAAGGACGCGTGTACTTCTACTTGAGTAAAGGACGCGTGTACTTCTACTTGAGTAAAGACGCGTGTGTACTTCTACTTGAGTAAAGGACGCGTTGTAATTTACTTGAGTAAAGGACGCGTTTGTACTTCTACTTGAGTAAAGGACGCGTGTACTTCTACTTGAGTAAAGGACGCGTGTACTTCTACTTGAGTAAAGGACGCGTGTACTTCTACTTGAGTAAAGGACGCGTGTACTTCTACTTGAGTAAAGGACGCGTGTACTTCTACTTGAGTAAAGGACGCGTGTACTTCTACTTGAGTAAAGGATGTGTACTTCTACTTGAGTAAAGGATGTGTGTACTTCTACTTGAGTAAAGGATGTGTGTACTTCTACTTGAGTAAAGGATGTGTGTACTTCTACTTGAGTAAAGGATGTGTGTACTTCTACTTGAGTAAAGGATGTGTGTACTTCTACTTGAGTAAAGGATGTGTGTACTTCTACTTGAGTAAAGGTCGTGTGTACTTCTACTTGAGTAAAGGTCGTGTGTACTTCTACTTGAGTAAAGGTCGTGTGTACTTCTACTTGAGTAAAGGATGTGTGTACTTCTACTTGGGTAAAGGATATGTGTGTACTTCTACTTGGGTAAAGGATATGTGTGTACTTCTACTTGAGTAAAGGATGTGTGTACTTCTACTTGAGTAAAGGATGTGTGTACTTCTACTTGGGTAAAGGTGTGTGTACTTCTACTTGGGTAAAGGATATGTGTGTACTTCTACTTGGGTAAAGGATATGTGTGTACTTCTACTTGGGTAAAGGATGTGTGTACTTCCACTTGAGTAAAGGACGTGTGTACTTCTACTTGAGTACAGGATGTGTGTACTTCTACTTGAGTACAGGACGTGTGTACTTCTACTTGAGTAAAGGACGTGTGTACTTCTACTTGAGTAAAGGACGTGTGTACTTCTACTTGAGTAAAGGACGTGTGTACTTCTACTTGAGTAAAGGACGTGTGTACTTCTACTTGAGTAAAGGTGTGTGTACTTTCACTTGAGTAAAGGTGTGTGTACTTTTGACATCTCTGGTTCCTGATTGCACACTAAATATTTTTTATTTTATTTGTATTTAACCAGATAAAAAAGCATTGAGATCAAACCTGGCCAAGAAGGCAGCAACGTTACACAAAACACAAACATATAAAATACAGAGAACATCACTAAGAAACCAAAAGAGAAAAAGTAGTCCCTACATTGAGCACATTAGGACCGTAAGAAAGGTGCACTACTTGTTACTGCAAGAGCAGCTGGTGGTGAGGACTTCAGACAACTTCAACTTAAAGCATGCGATAGAGACGAGTCACTAGGGCTGTGCGATTATGGCAAAAATCATAATCACGATTATTTTGGTCAATAATTGATATCACGATTATTAAATACGATTATTCATTGGCTTTGAAAACGTCAATTTATTGAACTTTAAAACAAATTAAAATAATAATTTGAACAGTATCTGTTTAACTGTTGATTACCCTGAACGTATAATTCAACTGAAAAACCAATACATAAAATAAATGATACTTTTATTTTGACATTTACATAAATATCAATAAAAAAGATCAACAAATATTTTGGAGCGCACTTCAACAAGCTACTAAACATATATAAATATGATAAATAAATTAGACTATAAAATCAATGAGATCAAATATGTTGCACGGTCACAACCAAGCAAAGCTAAATAATCGTTTTTTTCGATGATGTTGTTTTTGTAATCGTGGCAGGCCAAAATCGTAATTGCGATTACAAAGCGATGAATTGCACAGCCCTACACGTGCCTCTAACTCACCGACCCCTCCTTCATGGCCTTCATGATGATCTTCTCCATGCCGGTGGCCTGCTCCTCGTCAGTGGGGATTCCTGAGAGATAAAAGCGTTACACAATTAAACTTCTGAGGGTTTTTAATGCCTTACTTTAACCATAACCATGCTGTGGTTTTATTAAATGTGCCAACTGCTAGGACTGTCTTAGAGAAGATAGCATTTAGATGCGCAGCTCCACTGTCCTGGAATAGTCTGCAATTGAAATGGAAACTGAGCAATCTGGTGCCACTACATGTTTTTAAAGCTCGGTTGGATGCTACTCAATCGGAAGCTGTTGGTACCTGTGCATGTGGATAGTATGTAAACTGTAATCCCTGTAATGATGCTGTATGATGTCCTTTTGTTGTTCTGTTTATGTTTTTAATGTTTCATGTGGAACCTACTTGAGCAGGTCTCCCTTGAAAAAGAGGTCAATGATCTCAATGGGATACAACCTGGATAAATAAAGGTTTGAAATGAAATGAAATAACTACGACTAACTAGTACACCAAGGGGTGAACAAAATGAAGACTTATTTGCAATTGCAAGACGCATTTTGAATAACGTCTCAACACCTGAATATGTTCCTCATGTCTACTCCTTTGTTTCCGTGGACGTATACGACATAAAAACATCTCAACACCTTCATATGTTCCTTAGATAGACAGATGTGTAATTTATTGATCCCAAGTTGATGCTTCTTCTGTAACGAAATCATTAACCATTGTGTTCAGACGTAATATATATATATATGTATATATACAAACTTAAGTTGAAGAGAGAATTAACAACTAAATATTAAAAGTACAAATAAAATGTGTCTGTGTGTGTGTCTCTGTGTGTGTCTGTGTGTGTAAAAAAATATGATATCAAATATACACAATACACACATTCTGGATGATTAAAAAGTTCTTTAAAAAAGTCATAAATACTGCAGTTAGTAGCAGGAATATGTGCTTACATAGGATAACATGTATATATACTTATGTCACTTAGTTTTTATATTTGTATTGCTGCTACTCACTTTTAGCCATGGCTGTGTGATTGTCTTTATGAATAATGTGGTCTAACATGTCTCTATATTTAATAAGTTATATAAGGTAATGCCTGTTTTACCCCTTGTGCTGTAACACAGTAAATGACCCCGCTAACAGAGGACTTCTGGCTCATAGCATACAGCATATCATCTGCTGTCATATGTGAAAAGTATAATTAGAAACGTAGTGGAGAAGTATACATTAGTTTTGAAATACTCCACTGCTTAATCACATAAGACACTTAGCATTAGCTTACAGGCTAACGTCCTGTCAATGTGAGTTAGGTAACATTGGGTCTATACATACAACTAATGCTTTACATATATAAACAACTACCGTGGTTAAAAACAAAAGATGAATCATTAAGAAAATACATTTCTATGAGTTTAAATTAAAACTAAAAAGACGGAAAATCCTCTTTGACCTATCCATGCTAACGATGCTAATGCTAACCGGCAGTCACCGAGGGGATCGTTTGACCTTTTTAAAAGACCTTTAAAAGCAAATGTCTCGGGTTTTTAAAGATGTATATCACGGTGGTGGTTCTGGTCTCACCTCCAGCAGCCATGCCGCGACTCAGAGCCGGAACCGGGGCAGCACGGCATGTTTTAGCGGCTCTGAGAGCGGAGCGGAGCAACAACCTTGCAGCCATGTTTCTTCTTCTTTCTGGTCTCAAGTGGAGGAGGTATGACGTATGACGTGACGCAATACGTCATCACGGTTTTGTTCTGACTCTTCTTCTTCTTTGAGTTTGAAGGCGGTTGGCATCAAGTTTAAAGGTGCATTAGCGCCACCTGTCGGTTCCAGAGGGGATCAGACAATACAATATATATACAAT
>NW_022987603.1:591840-634340 GCF_902827165.1 Trematomus bernacchii
TATATGTGTGCAGGACAGGATGAATGCACAACAGCTATATGTTCTGTCACCGGCATCATTGTGTATATTTGTGTCATCATGTGTTATTTATTAATGGTTATTAATATTTATTATTATTTGTTAATTGCTATTAAAGTAATGTCCATTTACATATTTTATATTTAGATTTGATTAATTATCATTGTATAGGACATCATGTATTTAGTTAGTTGTGTGTGTGGGGGATATGTATATCTGTTTCTGCTGGACAAACAGAGACATGTCATTACATCTAATCTAATATTTAAATAGTTATATATATATATATATATATATATATATATATATATATATATATATATATATACCTGGTCTGAGTGCAGGAGAGAACTTCTCGTGGCTCTGCTCCCTCTGCTGGAAAACCTCTCGAGGGTTAAAAGATCTCTGGGAAATCAGGGACTTGGCCTCCTGTGGAGCGAGAGGTCAAAGGTCAGAGACAGACTGAAAACTAATTGATTAGATCATTAACATTTAAATCACACTCACGTTCGCTTTCTGCACCGACGCCGCAGAGCTGATGCCAGACTTCTTGTTTCCATTTTCCTGCACCATCTAACACACACACACACACACACACACACACACACACACACACACACACACACACACACACACACACACACACACACACACACACACAGAGAGACACACACACACACACACACACACACACACACACACACACACAGAGAGACACACACACACACACAACACACACACACACACACACACACAACACACAGACACCACACAACACACACACACACACCACACCACACACACACACCACACACACACACACACACACACACACACACACACACACACACGTTATAATATACTGCAATAATGATTTGAGAACATGTGTTAATGTTTCATTCTCTCACCTCTCTTCTCTGCTGCTCTTTCTCTCGCTCTTCTTCCTCTCTCTGCTTCTGAGAGATCCTGTACGAGCGTAAACAAAAACATAAACAAATGTAAATATAGTGTGTGTGTCTGTGTGTGTGTGTGTGTGTGTGTGTGTGTGTGTGTCTCTCTGTGTGTGTTGTGTGTGTCTCTGTGTGTCTGTGTGTGTGTCTGTGTGTGTGTGTGTGTGTGTGTGTGTGTGTGTGTGTCTCTCTGTGTGTGTGTGTGTGTGTGTGTGACCCACTTTTTTAATTCAGCTTTAAATGTAATTCTATGTATTCTTATCACATTATTTCATTCACTCCTCTGTGCATTATGATTGGTCAACCGCTTTGATGTCCCGCCCCCTTTAGCCTATGTGTTGGAGCGCTAGCCAATAGGAGCGCTCTGTGGTGGTCACCTGTCCTGCTGGAGCTGCTCCTCTCTCTCTCTGCTCCTCCTCTCTCTCTCCTCTCTCTGTCTCTCGTCCTCTTGCCTCCTCTCTCTCTCCAGCCTCTCTCTCTCCCTCCCTGCTCGCTCGCCCTCCTGCCGTCTGCTCACCTCCTCCTCCCTCTGAACAACAACAACAACAACAACAACATTGTTATTCAAGGCTTTTATTGTCATTTGCACATAGCTAAAGTGTATATATGTCAATGAGGTCACATTATTATTATTGATTTAGATAGGTCTTTAATTCTCAGGGTGAAGGTTGGGGTGTGTGTGTGTGGGTGTGTGTGTGTGTGTGTGTGTGTGTGTGTGTGTGTGTGTGTGTGTGTGTGTGTGTGTGTGTTTGACCTCAGTCTGAGTCCAGAAGTCGTCCTTTTTGGTCTTCAGGATTTCCTCCACAGCGTTGGTCTTACGATACACAGAGCCCTACACACACACACACACACACACACACACACACACACACACACACACACACACACACACACACACACACACACACACACACACACACACACACACACACACACACACACACACACACACACACACACACACACACACACACACACACACACACACTTTTGAATTCATCTCATAATACTTGTACTTATATCACTGATAGTTGGAGCTGATAATATACAGTATGTGTACTTTCAGTGCTGATGTTTTGCATGCATCTGATAGTACTTGTGTACTTGTACCCTCAGTACGTGTATAAGTACACAGAGTGTGTTTCCTCACCACCGGCCCTCGGGGAGCGTCTCTGCTCTCGGTGCTTTTGTGGAAATTAAAACTGGCTCCGGACGCTCGGGACACTTTCTGCAGGACGTCGTCCGGCTCCACGTCGTCCTCTGATCGAGCGTTTATAGTGACGTGAGCCCCCTGAAACACACACACACACACACACACACACACACACACACACACACACACACACACACACACACACACACACACACACACATGTTCACTGGGTTTCATCTCATCGTGTGTATTTCTTGTATTTTGATCGTATTTATAATCACCCTCAGGAAGGTGGCCATGGAGCTCACATGGTTCGCACACACTCCTTTACGAGAGTCCTTCACACCTTCACCTGTCTACACACATGCACACACACATGCACACACACATGCACACACACATGCACACACACAAACACACACACACACACACACACACACACACAAGAACGAACAAACAAACACACACAAACCCAAGGAAAAGGAACTGAGCAAAGAATATCTGTGTGTGTGTGTGTGTGTGTGTGTGTGTGTGTGTGTCTGTGTGTGTGTGTGTGTGTGTGTGTGTGTGTGTGTGTGTGTGTGTCTGTGTGTGTGTGTGTGTGTGTGTGTGTGTGTGTGTGTGTCTGTGTGTGTGTGTGTGTGTGTCTGTGTGTGTGTGTGTGTGTGTGTGTGTGTGTGTGTGTGTGTGTGTGTGTGTGTGTGTGTGTGTGTGTGTGTGTGTGTGTCTCACCCAGTTTATCAGGACATACTTGGGCAGGCCTGAGTTGGGGTCTTGGACTCGACAGAAAGCGTACATCACCTTCCCGCTGTTCAACTCCTCCACCATCTCCTCCAGACCCCCGTCTACACACACACACACACACACACACACACACACACACACACACACACACACACACACACACACACACACACACACACACACAGACACACACACACACACACACACACACACACACACACCACACACACACACACACACACACACACGTATAATTTACCGTGCAGCTGGTGATTGAAAAACATATGTGTGTACTTGTACAATAATCATATCAAATGTATATATATTTACTATATGAAACTGGTAATACTTGTGTACTTGTACTGCAGTTTCTCACCTCCCTTTTCAGCCAGACGGATGTCATTAGAGTTTCCTTCATAAGTAAACAGAGCCCTGATGTGTAGAACACGCAAAGAAACACATTTATACACATTACTGTAGTACTTTGAGGCAGTACAGATACTTATACACACATTACTGCAGTACTTTGAGGCAGTACAGATACTTATACACACATTACTGCAGTACTTTGAGGCAGTACAGATACTTATACACACATTACTGCAGTACTTTGAGGCAGTACAGATACTTATACACACATTACTGTAGTACTTTGAGGCAGTACAGATACTTATACACACATTACTGTAGTACTTTGAGGCAGTACAGATACTTATACACACATTACTGCAGTACTTTGAGGCAGTACAGATACTTATACACACATTACTGTAGTACTTTGAGGCAGTACAGATACTTATACACACATTACTGTAGTACTTTGAGGCAGTACAGATACTTATATACACATTACTGCAGTACTTTGAGGCAGTACAGATACTTATACACACATTACTGCAGTACTTTGAGGCAGTACAGATACTTATACACACATTACTGCAGTACTTTGATACAGTACAGATACTTATATACAAATGACTGCAGTACTTTGATGTATATACACATTACTGTAGTACTTTGATGTATATACACATTACTGTAGTACTTTGAGGCAGTACAGATACTTATACACATTACTGCAGTACTTTGAGGCAGTACAGATACTTATACACATTACTGCAGTACTTTGAGGCAGTACAGATACTTATATACACATTACTGCAGTACTTTGAGGCAGTACAGATACTTATATACAAATGACTGCAGTACTTTGATGTATATACACATTACTGTAGTACTTTGAGGCAGTACAGATACTTATACACACATTAATGCAGTACTTTGATACAGTACAGAGATATATATACACATTACTGCACTTCTATGATACAGTACCGAGATATATATACACATTACTGCAGTACAGTGATATAAATACACATTTGAGAGACCCAGGAAGTAGTACTTTGTGTATTTGTACTCACCAGTTAGTGTCCACCTTCCCGTCCACCACCTGTTTGTAAGCCTCCATCAGAGCCGGCCCGTTTCTGCTCAGATTCACCGCCATGTTGCCTTCACTGACCCAACCACACACACAGTACACACAGTACACACAGTACACACACCTGGGTCAGAGAGTACTGAAGTACTGCGTTGTTGAGACGGAGAGTACTCAGATCCTCTCCTGCTGATCCGGTCGGAGCAGAAACCTGCAGATCCACATTCTGCACAAAGTACTCACTCCGCCCAGAAAGTACTGCATGCTTTAATACCGGGGTGTGTTCCCTTCTGCAGAGACATCACAACTGCAGTACTAATACCACCCTGTAGAGTACTGTGACGTTACATGGAGACTGGGCAGTACTATGTATTTAAAGTACTTCAAGTCAAAGAATAAATCAGCTCAAAGTACTCAAAGTGAAACAGGGATTGTGTTTTAAGGTATAAGTATTGCTTAGACAGTATCATTAAGTTTAAGTACTAGAAGGAGTATTTTGTGTGCATTAAAACGTGTTTAAAGTACTTCAAGTCAAAGTGGTCAAATGTAATTAAAGTACTTTAAGTAAAAGTATTGATTTTGTAGTAAAAGTACTTAAAATATGAACAGTAAAGTATAAGTATTGTTTAGGCAATACAATGAAGGTACAATTGAGTTACAGTACTTAAAGTACAATTATGATTTGTACAGTAAAGTATAAGTATTGTTGCAGCAGTACATGTAGATAGAGTACTTAAGAGTCAAAGTAATAATTGTACAATAAATGAAGTATAAGTACTCAAAGTATAAGTACTCACAGTATAAGTATTGCTTAGGCAGTTTAATGAAGTGAAAGTAAAGCGGAGGGTCTTCAGGAAGTGAACTGCAGCTTTTAGAAATATGATAACAATCTGCTCTGAGCACATGGTCTCACTTTAACACCTCAACATTAGAGGTATACACACACACTTTCAAACACACACACACACACACACACACACACACACTTTCAAGCACACACACACACACACACACACACACACACACACACACTTTCAAACACTCTTATACATACACACTCACACTTTCAAACACACACGCACACACACACACACACACACACTTTCAAACACTCTTATACATACACACTCACACTTTCAAACACACACGCACACACACTTTCAAACACACACACACACTTTCAAACACACACACACACACACTTTCAAACACACTTTCAAATGCACTCTTATACATACACACACACTTTCACATGCACTCTTATACACACACACACACTTTCAAATGCACTCATACACACACACACTTTCACATGCACTCTTATACACACACACTCACAAACATACACACACTTTCACATGCACTCTTATACACACACACACACACTCACTTTCAAACATACACACACTTTCACATGCACTCTTATACACACACACTCACAAACATACACACACTTTCACATGCACTCTTATACACACACACTCACTTTCAAACACACACACACTTTCAAATGCACTCTTATACATACACACACACTTTCACATGCACTCTTATACACACACACACACTTTCAAATGCACTCATACACACACACACTTTCACATGCACTCTTATACACACACACTCACAAACATACACACACTTTCACATGCACTCTTATACACACACACACACTCACACTTTCAAACATACACACACTTTCACATGCACTCTTATACACACACACACCAGTGGCGAGCCGTCAGGGCCCTCTAGGCCCTTTGTGAGGGCCTAAGATATTCCAAAAAATAATATTTAAAAACATTAAAAAAATATATATATTTTTTAAATATATATTTTTTAATATTATTGTTGTTATATTTTTCATTAGTTTTACTGAAAAAAAACTTGATTTAATAAAATAACATTTCCAAAGAAATAAATCCTTCGAATCTGCCTGTTCAGTCTCTGTTGAATGTGAAGGGTTAGGGCCCTGACACACCAGGCAGTCACCAGAGAACTCGCCGACATCCGACACCGACAGATCCATCGATGAGTTCTCCTGCGTCTTGGCCGTGTGTCGCACTGAAATACACCGCTTTACTACAGCCGAGCACGTACGAACTGCGCATGCGTGAGTGGCAATAACTCTCCTTACCAGCAGGCGGTGGTAGTGTGTATTCGTCATTCAAAATAGGCAACAACCGGAAGACAGAGAAGAAGAACAGACTGATATAAACAAACAAATAGCGTGTGTGTTCCATTTTCACTCTCGTCCATCGAAAACATGTTTTAGAATATAAAAATACATGAATGAGCACATAAAGTGCAGACATACTATACAATCACAGTTAATAGACCTGCATCTGATGATCGCAGTGTTCTGGAGGGTGTGTCGTTTATTGAGTCAGCAATGTAATAATGGCCACTTCTTGCTAAATTTACGATGAGATGAAAAACCGGACTTGACCAAACAAATCACGGAGCTCTCAGCAGAGGACAGCCGGGGACGCTCCCGCCGATATCAGAGATGTCCCTGCTATGTGTGGGAGGTAAGAGAGGACATTTAAGGGCTATGTTTGATGTCTTTAAGTATCACCTGCTGGGGTTTAGCTGCTGTCTTGTGCCTTAAATCGTTTGTTTACGTCCCTCACTTCCGTTTCGCTTCTCATTTGCTAGCTGAACAGCTGATCAGAGTGGTTTCTTGGCCCGATAGCTTGTGTCCAACACCCAGGTCAGAGTCTGAGCGCTGCTCCTCCTCCTGAATGACTCAGAGTTTGATGAGCCCTCCCTCTCCTTCCTGCGCTCAGACACAGCCAGCTCCACTCTGTACTTCCTGGTTCCTCCCCTTCAGATCCACACTGAGGAGGAGGGGTGTAACCAACATGTGGGTAAAGCACAAGAGCTGATAGGCCACATTCACTGCACACACACATCCTGTTCAGATCACAGCTCACATAGTTTCAGCTCTCAGGAAGTGAAACTCACACTCGCTGCTACTGAGAGGTGAAATGGCGCAGAAAGGAGTTCAGCTGGAGCGGGAAATGTTATCTTGTTCGATCTGTCTGGATCTACTGAAGGATCCGGTGACTATTCCCTGTGGACACAGCTACTGCATGGACTGTATTAAAGGCTTCTGGGATGGAGAGGATGAGAAGAAGATCCACAGCTGCCCTCAGTGCAGGCAGAGCTTCACACCGAGGCCTGTCCTGCTGAAAAACACCATGTTAGCAGCTTTAGTGGAGGAGCTGAAGAAGACTGGACCCCCACCTGCTCCTGCTGATCTCTGCTATGCTGGAGCTGAAGATGTGGCCTGTGATGTCTGCACTGGGAGGAAACTGAGAGCCTGTAAGTCCTGCCTCGTGTGTCTTGTATCTTACTGTGACAAACACCTCCAGTCTCATTATGACGTAGCTCAATTAAAGAAACACAAGCTGGTGGAGCCCTCCAAGAAGCTCCAGGAGAACATCTGCTCTCGTCACGACGAGGTGATGAAGATGTTCTGCCGCACTGATCAGCAGTGTATCTGTTATATCTGCTCTGTGGACGAACACAAAGGCCACGACACGGTGTCAGCTGCAGCAGAGAGGACTGAGAGGCAGAGAGAGCTGGAGGGGAGTCGACTAAACATCCAGCAGAGAATCCAGGACGGAGAGAAGGAGGTGAAGCTGCTTCAGCAGGAGGTGGAGGCCTTCAATGGCTCTGCTGATAAAGCAGTGGAGGACAGTGAGAAGATGTTCACTGAGCTGATCCGTCTCATGGAGAAGAGAAGCTCTGATGTGAAGCAGCAGGTCAGATCCCAGCAGAAGAGAGAAGTGAGTCGAGTCAAGGATCTTCAGGAGAAGCTGGAGCAGGAGATCTCTGAGCTGAAGAGGAGAGACGCTGAGCTGAAGCTGCTGTCTCACACAGAGGATCACAACCAGTTTCTGCACAGCTACCCCTCACTGTCAGCCCTCAGTGAACCTACACACTCATCCAGCATCAACATCCGTCCTCTGAGCTACTTTGAGGACGTGACAGCGGCCCTGTCAGCAGTCAGAGACAAACTACAGGACGTCCTGAGAGAGGAATGGACAAACGTCTCACCGACTGAAGTGGATGTTTTACTGTCAGCAGCAGAGCCCACCACCAGAGCTGGGTTCTTACAATATTCACAGGAGATCACTCTGGATCCAAACACAGCAAACACAGGGCTGTTATTATCTGAGGGGAACAGAAAAGCAACAAACATGGGACAACAACAGTCTTATTCTAGTCACCCAGACAGATTCACTTTAGGTTATCCTCAGGTCCTGAGTAGAGAGAGTCTGACTGGACGTTGTTACTGGGAGGTGGAGTGGAGAGGGACAGGAGTTAATGTAGCAGTCGCATACAAGAATATCAGCAGAGCAGGGAGGACTGAATGTTTATTTGGACACAATGACAAATCTTGGTCCTTAGTTTGTAAACAAAACAGTTATATATTTCGTTACAACAGTATCAGCACTCCCGTCTCAGGTCCTCCGTCCTCCAGAGTAGGAGTGTACCTGGATCACAGAGCAGGTGTTCTGTCCTTCTACAGCGTCTCTGAAACCATGACTCTCCTCCACAGAGTGCAGACCACATTCACTCAGCCGCTACATGCTGGAGTTTATCTTTATAATCAAGGAGCCACAGCTGAGTTTAGTAAACTGAAATAGCCTGAAGTCATTGGAGGAACTCTTCTACTTCTTAAACTCACCGTGTGTCCATCAGAGCTGATTGTTCATGTCTTCACTGCGCAGAGATCAGCTGTCAATCAAACATGATGGGTGGGGCTTGAACATCTTCTCATGAGTTGTTCTGTAGATGTTGGACTTTCTTCCGGCTCCTTCCTGGGTCTGTGTAGCCATGGAGGCTGTCACTGCTCAGGAGGATCCTTGTTCACCTGAACTGATATGTAAACTTTGCTCTAAATATGTGTTGGATATTTCTTTTGATTCATGTTGTTGTTTCTCTTGTAACGCACGAGTCTTCAGAGAGAAAGCAGCAGAGCTTCTTTTATTCTACACATTTTATTCTGTCATTCACTTTCTAAATCAATAGAGACATTTATAATCACATGTATTACTTTGACAGATTAAATGTTATTGTTGCCCAAATTAACTACACATGAGTTCCCAGATGGTTATAACACTTATTTCATCATCACATGTTTATTTAAAATGATATTACTTCCTGTCATGATCATAATCAATAAGTACATCATTTATTATTCTGCTGTAAATACCTTAGAGTCTTTGCTTGGGAAATAAAATGTTATTGTTTTGCTGACTAATTGTTGTTGTTGTTGTTGTTATCCAAATAGAAAGTGGGTACTCTGAGGTTTTATAGAACATAACTTATCAGGGTAATAATCAATAAGGATATCATGTATGATTCTGTTTGAAATAGCTGAGATGAAACACATGTATGGTGTGGATAAAGTGAGACTGATCATGAAGTCATTGATCAGACTTTACTGATGGGATGTGTGATCAAATTAAATGTTTGGATCATTAATAAAGGTTTGTCTTTCAAAAACAAAAACAGGATGTTCTTCTTGTGTTATGTCCAAGGTGCCATAAATAAATAAATACTTAAATAAATATATATATATATATATATATATATATATATATATATATGCCTATGAAATACATTCTGAAATAAATAAATGAGGCAATAAATATGTATACATGTACATTTAAATACACATTTATTTATTTCAAGAGACTTTTATTTCATAATGACACATTTATTTGTTTCAGGGGACTTGTATTTCATAATGACACATTTCCATTTCTTATATGCAAATGAACGGGGCGTGGTTAGCTCACAGATCCAGACCAAAGCAACAGCACCGCAACACTGACTCAATAGCTCTTGTTTCACACTCAGCCTGATTGAGCTCTGGTTCTTCCTGTTTCAGCCGCAGCGGAGCTTGATTGATTGATTGAAAAGTTTATTAACAGCTTGTATATTGGGTACAGTACAGTACAGCTCAAAACATACAATTGTTAAGGGGATGCAGACCAGAGAAAGACTTTCGTCTTGTTTACATCAGGGTCCCCCATTTCCAATTCATCATAGCCGGCTCTAAACACCGAACACCGGTTCTTAGCTGACCCCACTTGGCTGCCCGGCAAGAACCAAGAACCACGCTCACGTCGGAAGGGGGCGAGATTAACCTGAGCCATAATAACAGTTTATGGCGAGTACGGAAAATGAAAGTTGTAACAAGCAGTGACTGAGCAAAGTGACTAGAAGGCAACCACACACTTATAAACAAGCACACTTTATAAAGTCAGGCAACACTAACCAGGCTTAGTCTGATTCTGTTTATTTGTACCTTACTTTGACCAGTGGCGAGCCGTCAGGGCCCTCTAGGCCCTCTGTCAGGGCCTAAGATATTAAAATCTTAAATAAAAAAATAATATTTAAAAACATTTAAAAAACATTTTTTTTTTTTAATATTATTTTTGTTATATTTTTCATTAAAAAACTTGATTTAATTGTATTTAAAATAACATTTCCAAATAAATAAATCCTTCGAATCTGCCTGTTCAGTCTCTGTTCAATGCATAGACTGTATATATAGTGTGTATAGATGTATTTTATTATCAAAATAATATTTAACTGTTATTAAAACAAGCTTGCTCTGTTGTCTCACTGAAAGAATAACTTTTACCACGTTTTTACAGACAATATTGAGAGATAAATAGCAGTTGTCACTATGCGTTAAATATCTTTGCCTTCAATACATTAAATTAGAAAGCTGACAGTCATATTGCTTGTTAACATCTAAATGTAACCCTTTGCATGGAAAAAACCCTCAACTTCACTGATGTGTAGGTGATCTAGTATTTAGTATTGTTTAATGGAATGTATATCAGTGTATTAAAGTCAATACTTCATTTATTTAAACCAATATCTTTCTTGATTCTTTGTACAGTATGAAAAAAGAGTATTTGTACCTGTGCTGAAGTTCACTGCTGTGAGGAGTCCAGTTCTGTCTCTCACTCTCTGGTCCAGCCTGTCTGCATCACCTGGAAACTTTAAACAAACAGATATATATGTAAAGAACCATGTGTACAAACAATATAACTTATTCTCTTCTGTTGAACATGTTGGATTGTGTATTGACCGAGTCAGGGCCCTTTTTATTTTACTGTAACTTTGGAAGTTGTGTTACCAATGCTTACTGTTTATTTGATACCAATTTGGTAATGCAATTAATAAAAACAACAACGTTTGGGTTCGTTCTTCAGATGACTGTGACGTTAATGTGTAAGCTCAATAATGAACTCCAGCTCAACCAACCATATTGTAATATCTAAGTAATCATCTTGAAATATGACATTAATAATTGTAATATACACACATCTTATTGTGAGGTTGATTTCACATACACTACTTCGACGTTAGCTTGTCTACATACTTGGAGAGACAGCAAGCGCATTTCGTGGCATCTGCAGGCAGTGGCAAGTACTTCCGGCATATGCCACAGATGCCACAACTTGCCACAGATGCCACAACTTGCCACCTGCATATGCCACAGATGCCACAACTTGCCACAGATGCCACAACTTGCCACCGGCATATGCCACAGATGCCACAACTTGCCACAGATGCCACAACTTGCCACAGATGCCACAACTTGCCACCGGCATATGCCACAGATGCCACAACTTGCCACAGATGCCACAACTCGCCACAGATGCCACAACTTGCCACCGGCATATGCCACAGATGCCACAACTTGCCACAGATGCCACAACTTGCCGAGGCATCTGCCGCTGCTGAACGGGAGTTGCCACAAGATGCCAGAAGGTTTACGGTAGCTGCCACTCGCTTTCCGTGGCAAATGCTGCTATTTAAACCCGTATTTATCGTGTAAAATGTCGCTGTTTAGGCATGACCACTGGTTTAGTGGGCGTTGGACGCGGGGGTACGCCGTACCCCCACTTATTTGAAGCATGAATTTTTTTAATAGTCTAATAAATATAAAATCATTGCCTCAGTTGCAAGTATGTATTTGTTGTAATAATGACGAAAACATAATAGGCAGATTTCACAGTAGTTGTAATAAAAACGTAGCTCAAGCATTTATGCAACTTGATTTGAAGCGTGTGTGTGAGGGGCAGCACCGTGTGTGTGTTAATGTGTAGGGTGAACAGATGTCCCGCTGTGTGCGGAACTGTCACTGCACACACAGCATCTTTATTATTTGTCCCGAGTAGGCTACCACGAAATTAAGACTATGTCCCGCATTTGAGTGACAGTCGCGCAGAAAGGCCGGATCGGTTCGCTGACGGCCGACACCGCCCTATATTATTATATTTATATTATATTTTAAACGGCATCATGTAAGCTGCGCTGACAGGCGACACAGAGGTCCACAGTGTACCCCCCCACCCCACCCCCGTTGACAGTTCACGGGCGCATCCAAAGTGTGTAATAATTTTGCGCTTTTACTTGAGTAACATTTTAATGCAGGACTTTTACTTGTAACAGAGTATTCCTACATTTAGGTAGGCTACTTCTACTTTTACTTAACACTAGAACCGCCAGGGGTCGCTGTATAGCCTACCTAAAACCGCCAACGTGTAAAATGTACCCGCTATTAGAATGCATTGATTGTCAAGGTACAATGTTATTTTATTTATCATTCTAGAACACAATGAGTGTTGCCACTAGAACACAATGAGTGTTGCCACTATGCTCGCCGTGGCATGTGCCTTGGCATTTGCAGGCAGTGGCATGTACTTCCGGCATCTGCCACAGAGGCGGAAGTACTTGCCACAGATACCACAGAGTAGTGCACTACTCTGTGGTATCTGTGGCAAGTACTTCCGGCATATGCCACAGATGCCACAACTTGCCTCAGATGCCACAACTTGCCGAGGCATCTGCCGCTGCTGAACGGGAGTTGCCACAAGATGCCAGAGTAAGAGAAGGTTTACGGTAGCTGCCACTCGCCTTCCGTGGCAAATGCTGCTATTTAAACCCGTATTTATCATGTAAAATGTTGCTGTTCAGGCATGACTTTATCGAACTGATATTGTAATAAAAAAGAAATATTGGCGAGTGAGGGTTGCAACGCAAGCCCTTGGCAATTGTCGCTTCTTGAGGGGAGTTTCCACTGCTTGCTACGATAAACCAGGTGTATTATTACTAGTGAAGACAAATAATTAACAAATCTATATATGTATTGACACAGCAACGTGTACACTGGTGTTATTAGACTTGGCTACAGAGTTAGGGAAGCTGTAACTGATTGCATTTGCCACTGCTAGTGAGATGCTAAGATTTATACTTTATAAATTAGGCAAAGTACAGTTATATTTGATTGTACACATGTATAATTGTGTTATTTTAAATCTAGGCATATGTACTTAATTTGTATTATTTTCGTTGTTAATAAACAGATTAATGTCATTGTATCTGTTTTGTTGTTTAATATTTTAATTCTGGTTGAACATTTTTATTTAAATGCTTCAGATGATTCTTGTTTGATATTGATATCAGTGAATCTAAACAAACCATGTTATTCCATTAAGACAATCATGACAGTATATTAAATATCAAGACACAAAATGTGCACTGCCGAATGGTGGCGCTGGCTATTAAAAGGTCAATGAAGGTTTCACGTTGTCATGGTTTATTGTTATTATTGGAATTTTATTTTGATACTTTGAGTTAGGATAAAAGGTTAACAGAAAAGCATGGCAGTTGACTTACTCAACTTTTCCTATGCAACCTGAAGAGTTTAAAAGGTCAAGTCTGTCAGAAAACAATGACTTTTCACTCCGTTTGAATGTCAGTTTACTGCAAAGAAGTCATTAAAGGAGCATAAACGACTAATATTTGTCTCTTAATTAATGAAGTATACAATTACCTTGACTTTTATCATACTAAACGTTATCATAATGTCTGCGTGGTACTCACGTAGGTTTAATTGATACAAATTGATACCTTGGCAATGTAAATGGTGGCCAGATTTGTGCTTTTCCTGTCATGATGGATAATTTAAAGGTAACCTTGATTTTAAGTTCCGCATATTGTTTTATCCTATATGATTTGACATGCAAGTATTCAGATGCGTCACATATATAGGGTATGACACATAATAACACAAATAGCATGAGGTAACTGATAATTTTAAAGTAAAAAAAGTGTTCAGTGGGAGAGTTTATTATTTCAATTCATTTGTATTCTATTCAATAAAGTTGAATTGTATCAAACAGAGAATGAGGAGGTCAAATATAAGGCAGTAAAAAGTTTATATGTCATGCATTCAAATATAAAATCATTGTGTTGCTAATTAACATAAACAGATTTTGATATGATACGTTGTATTTACTTTATTGATCTAAAATGTCGAAATATTTGCGTTACAGCAGTGTTTCTACAAGGGATAGGAAACATAAAATAATAATAATAATAAAAAGAAACAGGAAACAATATACACATTATTAGTAGATATTTATCTACAGAGTATCTAAAGAATAAACAATATACAGAATACCTAAGAATACACTATAATAAACCATCTTACTAAAACCAATAGAAACATATATTTGTCTTTCTTAACCCTTTCATGCATGAATTATGAAAGCCTCACTCAGGAATTTTTTACCAAGTGTTTTTATTGTTCTTGGGGCATGACAAACAAGATTTTAACTTTAATTTCATTTTATCTAGTTTTTTCAAATTTAGAAAATTCAAAAATAAATTCAAAAAATGTTAAGGATGATGTTTTCCTTATTAATAAGTCACAAATCACAAACTCTGTAAATGAGCACTGACATAAGAAAAAAACAGAAAATGACCACTAGTTGTCATAAAGTAAAACAGTAACAATAGGAAATTACAGTCTTTTCAAGTAAATGTATATATATATATAAAACAAACAATAGAAGCACACTTACTGTCAAGTATACCAACATTAAAATAAGATAATCCTTATGTGTATATTATGTATGATGGAAATCCATCAAGGGTGAAAGGTTCAGTTTAAACCAGTACATTAAAATGGTTATATTATCATGTGCACAGCTATTGCTTATGGCAATGAAAATCGTAGGTCCCGCCATCCTCCAACAAAATATATAAAGACTTTGGTAAAGTCAATGACAGAAAGGAATTATGTTAATATGCCACAGAGTAGTGGTCTCTGTAGCAGAAGCCGGAAGTACTTGCCACAGATGCCTCGGCAAGTTGTGGCATCTGTGGCATATGCCGGAAGTACTTGCCACAGATGCCACAGATGCCACAGAGTAGTGGCCTCTGTGGCAGATGCCGGCAGTACTTGCAACTGCCTGCAAATGCCAAGGCACATGCCACGGCGAGTATAGTGGCAACACTCATTGTGTTCTAGTGGCAACACTCATTGCGTTCTAGAATGATAAATAAAATAACATTGTACCTTGACAATCAATGCATTCTAATAGCGGGTACATTTTACACGTTGGCGGTTTTAGGTAGGCTATACAGCGACCCCTGGCGGTTCTAGTGTTAAGTAAAAGTAGAAGTAGCATACCTAAATGTAGGAATACTCTGTTACAAGTAAAAGTCCTGCATTAAAATGTTACTCAAGTAAAAGTGCAAAAATTATTAGCATAAAAATATACTTAAAGTACATATTACATGTTTTCATTATAATTAGTGATCGTTAAAGTGTTATCAAAGCTGGTAAAGGTGCAGCTAGTTTTAATGACTTTGTATACTGTAGGGTAGCTTGTGAATTTACTCCAGGAGTAACTAAAGTCTGATTTAAGACGTGATTATATTTCTAATCAGAATCTGTAGTAAGTAACTACAGGTTGCCTATTAAATAAATGTAGGGGAGTAAAAGTACACAATTTACCTCTGAATTGTAGTGGGGTAAGTACTAAGTAACATGCCATTTACATACTCAACTAAAGCACAAGTAGGCTATTTCTAAATCACAAGTACAGTACTTGAGTATATATACTTAGTTAGCCTATTTCCCACCTCTGGTCAACAATGATAGATCTTAATGTCAATAAATTGTCTTTATTCACTTATAATATATCTTGAGTATTATCATAAAAATAGCACGTTTATTTATTTTAGCAAACATTTTACACGATAAATACGGGTTTAACAGTTAAACAGCAGCATTTGCCACGGAAGGCGAGTGGCAGCTACCGTAAACCTTCTGGCATCTTGTGGCAACTCCCGTTCAGCAGCGGCAGATGCCTCGGCAAGTTGTGACATCTGTGGCAAGTTGTGGCATCTGTGGCATATGCCGGTGGCACGTTGTGGCATCTGTGGCAAGTTGTGGCAAGTTGTGGCAAGTTGTGGCATCTGTGGCAAGTTGTGGCATCTGTGGCATATGCCGGTGGCAAGTTGTGGCAAGTTGTGGCATCTGTGGCAAGTTGTGGCATCTGTGGCATATGCCGGTGGCAAGTTGTGGCAAGTTGTGGCATCTGTGGCAAGTTGTGGCATCTGTGGCAGATGCCGGAAGTACTTGCCACTGCCTGCAGATGCCACGAAATGAGCCAGGCCCTACTGCATACTTGAGCATAGCCAATTTAAATTAACCTTAGCGATGCATACAGTTCCTACCTACATAATAAAATATCTCTCTAAGTTACAAGGATGACCTTATTTTATCAACCTCAAACAGAAGCCTTTTGTTCTACAGTATTATCCCACTTAACGCTTAACACTTGTCTATTTCGTTTTAACCTTTATATATACAGTCTATGGTTTTAAGTTAACTTGGAGGCTACGATTAGCATCGTTAGCACCGATGTAGCTACCACTCACTTACACGCAACCCAAGCCTTAACATTCATTACGTAGCTGATTGAAATCATAAACACATAAATAAAGTACTCGAATTTCACTTACCGCAAAACGGCATTCATGCACCGTCTGTTTTAACCGCAGAGCGAGTCACAATAGTCCGATATATAAGCATGAAGAACAAACAAACACGGCCGGGGTCAAGTTGTGTTCCCTGGATGAACTGAGCAGGCAGAGTCCCTGTAGCTTCACGGACGGAGCAGCTAGCAGAGAGACAAAAAGCTAACAGCAGCAGTCACTTGACAGAGCTGTCACTCAATGTGACCACGCCCTAATTTATGCAAAAACTTTAAGACCTAATATAAATAAAAGGGTCATGTTAGAAAACAATTCACTCACAGATTCATAATCATGAAGGTGGAATCTAACTATATACATAATAGTATTTATTGCATCCAGGGCTAGAAAACGTTTTTTTTTCTGCTGTGAAATTGGGCATTTTAACATGGGGGTCTATGGAAATTGCTCCTTTCTGCAGTCATCGCCTATCGGCCAATATATGAACTGCAGTTTGTGGCACTTCCGTATTGGCGTCCCGGCTCTTCCCCAGAGTTTGCCGCTTGGTTCAATGTGAAGGGTTACATGAAAGAAGCTCGTCTGGCCCTCTCTGCGATTCACAGAGGGTCGCTATAGTAACTGAACGAGAGAGTAATGTCAAATGACAGTACAATTGACCAATCATATCTTCCCTCTAAATGGGTGGGTTTTATTATCGCGGACTTTATGACAAGTTCCGCCCGCTGTGAAACTTTTCTTGTTTCCATAGCAACAACAACTTCCTGTCAACAGCGTGAACTCGCCTTCAAAATAAAACCATGCCAAATTACACTTAAGACATACAACTGCAACGAAAGTAACAAACACAATGCAATATCCTTTTCAATGTCAAAGAACACACATTGGGTTCACAGGTGTTGTTTTGTGTGGTAGAGGGTCGCTGTCATTGATGCGTTTTGCACCCTGGGCCGTTGTTCTGATATTCCGCTGAAGTATACGCTGTGACGTAATAACTCTTTTTTTTTTCTTTTTTTCGAGGGAAGGGGTGGGGGTCAGAGGGCCTAGGTATAAAGCTCACGGCTCGCCACTGACACACACACTCACTTTCAAACATACACACACTTTCACATGCACTCTTATACACACACACACACTCACACTTTCAAACATACACACACTTTCACATGCACTCTTATACACACACTTTCAAACACACTTTCAAACGCACTCTTATACATACACACACACTTTCACATGCACTCTTATACACACACACACACACACACACACACACACACTTTCAAACACACACACTTTCACATGCACTCTTATACACACACACTCACACTTTCAAACATACACACACTTTCACATGCACTCTTATACACACACTTTCAAACGCACTCTTATACATACACACACACACACACTTTCACATGCACTCTTATACACACACTCACACGTTCAAACACACACACTTTCACATGCACTCTTATACACACACACACACACACACACTTTCAAACGCACTCTTATACACAAACACAGTGTTTTCTCAGGTGTGAGTATTCTTTTATCCTGTGGTGTATGTATTCCTACTGAAGGCCCTCAGTGTGCATTCAGCTACACACTCCTCTGTGTTTACCTCTGATCCTCTAAAGCAGGGCTATTCAATTAGTTTGGAATGGGGGCCGGTTGATGAAAATGATCCAAAGCAAGGGGCCGGGAAAAAGATGGCTTGAAATATGAGCAATCATATTTAAGAGCTTCAGATACAGTAAATACTACAACAGCATAGTGGAGTGCATATATTGTGTTTAATTCAATCAAACAACATAGCCCCAAGGCCTTTATAGATCTAAATGGCAAGTTCAGAACTCAGTAGGCCTACATGTTTCATTTGATTTCATTTAGGTGAAATGATCTAATCATTCACGCAGAGATGCAATCAATGACAGGAGTTGTCACTACAGTATAGTAGGTGGGTTCGAAACCCGAGCCCATCGAAGTTTTCAGGCATTGTCTACCCCTCTATCTCTCAATGTAACACCCTCTCTGGAATAAAGGCACTATGGCACAAAAAAAAAAAAAAAAAGAAAAAAAAAATCTTAAAAAAAAAATTGATGACTTTTTAACATTATACTCAAAGGGCCAGTAAATATCACCCCGGGGCCGGATTTGGCCCGCGGGCCGCCAATTGAATAGCCCTGCTCTAAAGTCTAAATATTAATATTCTTAAACCGTTTTTCCTCCTAAAGTCTCCGAGTGGATTTATAACAACGACGGTGACGTCAAGGCCCGGACACACCACACTGACACCAAAGAACACGTCCCGACGGACCCGACTGGTGCGTCGCCTCACGTCTCCTGCGTCTTGGCCAACAGTCGCACTGGAACACACCGCAAAGACTTCAGCCGACGGCCAAGTACGCACTGCGCATGCGTGAGTGGCAATACCTCTCCTTACCAGCAGGCGGCGGTAGTGTGTATTTGTCATTCACCGGAAGACAGACTGCGTGATATATACAAACAACAAATAGCGTGCGTTCCATTTTCACTCTCGTCCATCACAGACTGTTTCACATAAAGACTTATAATCCAAAACATGTTTAGTGCGGTACTGGAAAATGGAAAATAATAGCCGTCTGTGTGTGCCTTCTTCACTTCCGTTTCGCTTCTCATGCACTGATTCGCTAAGCTAACAGCCAATCAGTGATTTATTTTGCCGACAGCCGCCGATTCAACATGTTGAATCGGCGGCGGAAGGTGTCGGCACGGGCGAAAAAAAAGGTTATTTTGGGGAGGTGGAGATAAATCATATTGTTTGGTGGATGCAGTTTGAACCAGAGTAGCAGCATGGAGGTCGGATCGTCACCAAAATAAATAAATAAGTGGTCCGAAAAAAGTTAATGACAAAAAAAAATACACATAACCTTCCTCAGGCAGTGTGTTTGTCCCGGGGACAGGAGACCCCCCCCCCTTGATGAGAAACTAAGAAATGATCGGGGAATCCCTCCGGAGTGTAGTCATGACGACTGGATCTGAATTATTGTGTTGTATTTGGTGGTTTGTGTTCCAGCTGTCGATCAGCAACTATATATCCATAATCCACCAGTTAAAGGAAATACAATGTGTTGTGTTATATTAGCTGTTTACCACATATGGTGTTCTTAGTTTCCATACCTCCTGGGTTTTACGAGCCACTTATCAAGTCTTGGCAAACGGCATAAAACACGATTAAACGTGATAGTATATAAAACCATGCTCGTATCTACAACCTATAGAAATGCGAAACGGCGTCAGTTTAGACATAATTCTGTCCTCCTGCTTACCGCATCATTTATGAGAAAACATTTCATAACATTAACACAACATATTCGAGGTGGTTTTAAATAGCATATCCGTATTTATTTATTTCTCCAAGTGATGTTTTTGTGTGCACTGAGGAGTCTCAAACAGGCTTTTGTTTAATCATTTTAAGATTGGCTTTAATCAATGTTTGAAAATGAATTCTTCATATTTGATAAATGAACATTTTATTGATGGTATTATTTCCACATATTTCTCTCCATTCTTCTTTCTGCCAACGGTGTCGCAGTTTCTCGTCTCTCCCGTTGTTGTGCTTAGTGCGTACGCATGGGTTAGAGTTTGCGTGGAGGACCGCACATTTTCCCGTCAAGTTAGTATTTTATAAATCACAAACATTGGTAGAAACTGGCGTACGCAATTTTTTGACCGTATATCCCTTTATAAATGAGGCCCCTGGTCTGTGAGAGAAAGACTGACCCAGGCTGAACTCAGTGAATGTTTATTAACACAGGAACCAGAAAACAGATTTACACTCGTTAACTACCAGGTGAAAGAAATCATTTTTGAACAAACAAACCCCGGTGCGACATCCGCTTCAAATACAACACATTGTTTTTAGAAAATAGTGACAAAAAGAGTTAGAGATGCGGTCAAATATTGACCAATTATTTTCATACTGATATAAAAGGTGATAAAAAAGGTAAAAAAAAGACAGCGTATGTACATCGGTATAAAAAGAAGAAAGTGTCTGTTTTTATGAAATGGTTCTTATTTGATTCTAGGCTCCTCGCAGCCGATTGGTTGTCCTGAGGGACAAACTCGCATCTGATTGGTTGGTGGAGGTAGGAGGCGTGGCCTAGGGGGTCTGGTGGTGAGTGACAGCGGCTGAAGCTGTTCTGCGTACGTGTGTGAGGGGTGTGTGTTGTGTGAGGGGTGTGTGTTGTGTGAGGGGTGTGTGTTGTGTGAGGGGTGTGTGTTGTGTGAGGGGTGTGTGTTGTGTGAGGAGTGTGTGTTGTGTGAGGGGTGTGTGTTGTGTGAGGAGTGTGTGTATGAGGGGTGTGTGTTGTGTGAGGAGGAGTGTGCGTGCTCGGTGTGTGTGGGGGCGGGGGCGGAGGGGGAGGCGAGGGACGTTGTGGGCGTCGCCGGGGAATCCAGCGAGGAGGCGGGGCTTGCCTGAGACAGGTGTGTGTGTGTGAGGTGGGACGCCGGCTGTGTGAGGGAGGGGCGGGGGTGTGTGTGTGAGGTGTGTGTGTGAGGTGAGGTGTGTGTGTGTGAGGTGTGTGTGTGAGGTGAGGTGTGTGTGTGAGGCAGATCTCGGGGTCTTTTCAGCTGTTGGGGCGGGTCCTCCTCCAGATCTGAGACACAAAACACAGAAATCATTTTTTATTTTTGTATTCCACACATGGCAGTTATTTTAAAACAAAACTTATACTGGTTGTTTTATTTATTTGTTATAGCGCATGGTGGAAAGGAGCAGGGAGAAGAACATCTTATTTGACCCTTCTTAAAGAAATAGCAAAAGAATGGAATAACCATAAAAAAGTTAAATAAATAGAAATTGGGGAATTTAAAAGTGTATTTTATTTTATTTGAATTGTTACAGAAGCATCGTCGTCTTACCGTCAAACTGAGTTTCACTCTTCGCTCTCTTCCTCTTCTTCTTTTTACCCTAAAACACACACACACATCAGAACGGTGGAAACAGCAGGTAAATCATCTCCGTCAGATAAAGCCTCAACACCCAGAAAAAGACAACACTCAATATTCACAAAAATACATCTGGTGGCTAATGTTGGGCTATAAAGGAACTACAGCACGGTCACATGACTTCACGTCACCACCGCTAAGCTAAAGGTGGCTAATGTTGGGCTTTAAAGGAACTACACCACGGTCACATGACTTCACGTCACCACCGCTAAGCTAAAGGTGGCTAATGTTGGGCTATAAAGGAACTACAGCACGGTCACATGACTTCACGTCACCACCGCTAAGCTAAAGGTGGCTAATGTTGGGCTTTAAAGGAACTACACCACGGTCACATGACTTCACGTCACCACCGCTAAGCTAAAGGTGGCTAATGTTGGGCTATAAAGGAACTACAGCACGGTCACATGACTTCACGTCACCACCGCTAAGCTAAAGGTGGCTAATGTTGGGCTTTAAAGGAACTACACCACGGTCACATGACTTCACGTCACCAACCGCTAAGCTAAAGGTGGCTAATGTTGGGCTATAAAGGAACTACAGCACGGTCACATGACTTCACGTCACCACCGCTAAGCTAAAGGTGGCTAATGTTGGGCTTTAAAGGAACTACACCACGGTCACATGACTTCACGTCACCACCGCTAAGCTAAAGGTGGCTAATGTTGGGCTATAAAGGAACTACAGCACGGTCACATGACTTCACGTCACCACCGCTAAGCTAAAGGTGGCTAATGTTGGGCTTTAAAGAAACTACAGCACGGTCACATGACTTCACGTCACCACCGCTAAGCTAAAGGTGGCTAATGTTGGGCTTTAAAGGAACTACAGCACGGTCACATGACTTCACGTCACCACCGCTAAGCTAAAGGTGGCTAATGTTGGGCTATAAAGGAACTACAGCACGGTCACATGACTTCACCTCACCACCGCTAAGCTAAAGGTGGCTAATGTTGGGCTATAAAGGAACTACAGCACGGTCACATGACTTCACGTCACCACCGCTAAGCTAAAGGTGGCTAATGTTGGGCTATAGAGGAACCTACAGCACGGTCACATGACTTCACGTCACCACCGCTAAGCTAAAGGTGGCTAATGTTGGGCTTTAAAGGAACTACACCACGGTCACATGACTTCACGTCACCACCGCTAAGCTAAAGGTGGCTAATGTTGGGCTATAAAGGAACTACAGCACGGTCACATGACTTCACGTCACCACCGCTAAGCTAAAGGTGGCTAATGTTGGGCTATAAAGGAACTACAGCACGGTCACATGACTTCACGTCACCACCGCTAAGCTAAAGGAGGCTAATGTTGGGCTATAAAGGAACTACAGCACGGTCACATGACTTCACGTCACCACCGCTAAGCTAAAGGTGGCTAATGTTGGGCTATAAAGGAACTACAGCACGGTCACATGACTTCACGTCACCACCGCTAAGCTAAAGGTGGCTAATGTTGGGCTATAAAGGAACTACAGCACGGTCACATGACTTCACCTCACCACCGTTAAGCTAAAGGTGGCTAATGTTGGGCTTTAAAGGAACTACGGCACGGTCACATGACTTCACGTCACCACCGCTAAGCTAAAGGTGGCTAATGTTGGGCTATAAAGGAACTACAGCACGGTCACATTGACTTCACGTCACCACCGCTAAGCTAAAGGTGGCTAATGTTGGGCTATAAAGGAACTACAGCACGGTCACATGACTTCACGTCACCACCGCTAAGCTAAAGGTGGCTAATGTTGGGCTTTAAAAGGAACTACAGCACGGTCACATGATTTCACGTCACCACCGCTAAGCTAAAGGTGGCTAATGTTGGGCTATAAAGGAACTACAGCACGGTCACATGACTTCACCTCACCACCTCTAAGCTAAAGGTGGCTAATGTTGGGCTATAAAGGAACTACAGCACGGTCACATGACTTCACGTCACCACCGCTAAGCTAAAGGTGGCTAATGTTGGGCTATAAAGGAACTACACCACGGTCACATGATTTCACGTCACCACCGCTAAGCTAAAGGTGGCTAATGTTGGGCTATAAAGGAATTACAGCACGGTCACATGATTTCACGTCACCACCGCTAAGCTAAAGGTGGCTAATTTGGGCTATAAAGGAACTACAGCACGGTCACATGACTTCACGTCACCACCGCTAAGCTAAAGGTGGCTAATGTTGGGCTATAAAGGAACTACAGCACGGTCACATGACTTCACGTCACCACCGCTAAGCTAAAGGTGGCTAATGTTGGGCTTTAAAAGGAACTACAGCACGGTCACATGATTTCACGTCACCACGCTAAGCTAAAGGTGGCTAATGTTGGGCTATAAAGGAATACAGCACGGTCACATGATTTCACGTCACCACCGCTAAGCTAAAGGTGGCTAATGTTGGGCTATAAAGGAACTACAGCACGGTCACATGACTTCACGTCACCACCGCTAAGCTAAAGGTGGCTAATGTTGGGCTATAAAGGAACTACAGCACGGTCACATGACTTCACGTCACCACCGCTAAGCTAAAGGAGGCTAATGTTGGGCTATAAAGGAACTACAGCACGGTCACATGACTTCACGTCACCACCGCTAAGCTAAAGGTGGCTAATGTTGGGCTATAAAGGAACTACAGCACGGTCACATGACTTCACGTCACCACCGCTAAGTTAAAGGCGGCTAATGTTGGGCTTTAAAAGGAACTACAGCACGGTCACATGACTTCACGTCACCACCGCTAAGCTAAAGGTGGCTAATGTTGGGCTATAAAGGAACTACAGCACGGTCACATGACTTCACGTCACCACCGCTAAGCTAAAGGAGGCTAATGTTGGGCTATAAAGGAACTACAGCACGGTCACATGACTTCACGTCACCACCGCTAAGCTAAAGGTGGCTAATGTTGGGCTATAAAGGAACTACAGCACGGTCACATGACTTCACGTCACCACCGCTAAGCTAAAGGTGGCTAATGTTTGGGCTATAAAGGAACTACAGCACGGTCACATGACTTCACCTCACCACCGTTAAGCTAAAGGTGGCTAATGTTGGGCTTTAAAGGAACTACGGCACGGTCACATGACTTCACGTCACCACCGCTAAGCTAAAGGTGGCTAATGTTGGGCTATAAAGGAACTACAGCACGGTCACATGACTTCACGTCACCACCGCTAAGCTAAAGGTGGCTAATGTTGGGCTATAAAGGAACTACAGCACGGTCACATGACTTCACGTCACCACCGCTAAGCTAAAGGTGGCTAATGTTGGGCTTTAAAAGGAACTACAGCACGGTCACATGATTTCACGTCACCACCGCTAAGCTAAAGGTGGCTAATGTTGGGCTATAAAGGAACTACAGCACGGTCACATGACTTCACCTCACCACCTCTAAGCTAAAGGTGGCTAATGTTGGGCTATAAAGGAACTACAGCACGGTCACATGACTTCACGTCACCACCGCTAAGCTAAAGGTGGCTAATGTTGGGCTATAAAGGAACTACAGCACGGTCACATGACTTCACCTCACCACCGCTAAGCTAAAGGTGGCTAATGTTGGGCTATAAAGGAACTACAGCACGGTCACATGACTTCACGTCACCACCGCTAAGCTAAAGGTGGCTAATGTTGGGCTATAGAGGAACTACAGCACGGTCACATGACTTCACGTCACCACCGCTAAGCTAAAGGTGGCTAATGTTGGGCTATAGAGGAACTACAGCACGGTCACATGACTTCACGTCACCACCGCTAAGCTAAAGGTGGCTAATGTTGGGCTATAAAGGAACTACACCACGGTCACATGATTTCACGTCACCACCGCTAAGCTAAAGGTGGCTAATGTTGGGCTATAAAGGAATTACAGCACGGTCACATGATTTCACGTCACCACCGCTAAGCTAAAGGTGGCTAATGTTGGGCTATAAAGGAACTACAGCACGGTCACATGACTTCACGTCACCACCGCTAAGCTAAAGGTGGCTAATGTTGGGCTATAAAGGAACTACAGCACGGTCACATGACTTCACGTCACCACCGCTAAGCTAAAGGAGGCTAATGTTGGGCTATAAAGGAACTACAGCTCGGTCACATGACTTCACGTCACCACCGCTAAGCTAAAGGTGGCTAATGTTGGGCTATAAAGGAACTACAGCACGGTCACATGACTTCACGTCTCCACCGCTAAGCTAAAGGTGGCTAATGTTGGGCTATAAAGGAACTACAGCACGGTCACTAGGGATGGGTATCGTTAAGGTTTTAACGGTACTACTACTTTTATCGATACCGCTTATCGGTCCGGTCTTTTAACGGTACTCTTATCGGTTCTTTTGGAGAGAAAAATGAGGTAAACTAACTATATGTTGTATGTCAGGGACTACGGATGGAAATTAGCTCAAAGCTAAAATCCGGCATATTTACACTTGAAGCTAGGGTGACCAGATGTCCCGCTTTGCGCGGGACTGCACAGCATTTTCACGACTTTTGGTGCGTCCCGCAAATTGAGACGATGTCCCGCATATTTCATTTTGATTGGCCAAAACGCTTTTCTGCCATTATGATTATGTTTTAAACGGCATTATGTAAGTTGCGCTGACAGGCGACAGAGGTCCACAGTGTACCCCCCCCCCCCGTTGACAGTTCATGCGTCAACATTACATTTACATGTCCCACATTGTCCCACACAAATATACTCTCTGTCCCACTTGTGGCTTTCTGGCACCTGGTCACCCTACTTGAAGCATTATTTGTCTAAAGTGTTCATTAATGTGCATTGTCCCTATTCAAATAAACGATTAAATGAAAATTAACAAATTGTGAACAAAACTAACATTGCTTTTTATTTAAATGAAATGCATAATATTTCACATCAACAGAAACAACAACGTTTTAACAAATCATATTAAATAATCTGATGACAGAACTGTGAACAGAATGGCTGAAACTTTAACAAACTAAATAACTCAGTTCCCTCTAATCATCAACCCATGTTTGAATCATTGAGTTAGCTCCGTGTGTTGCTGCTAGCATACATAACACCTGACGTGGAAACGTTACTCGTGGATGGGGCTACAGAGCTACTAGAAAGACAGTCGAACCCGGTGCATTTCTCCGTCTGAACGTGGAGCACTTTTGCAAGATGTTTAGACAAATTTCTCGTGTTACCGCCCTGACATGCTAAACTCTTATTGCACTTTAGGCAACGAGCGAGACAGGTAAAGTTTAACCACACCTCGGAGCGCGTTCTCTCCGCCATCTCCTCCGTGTGTGTGTGTTGCTGCATGGAGCAGCTGCGTGTGTGTAAACTGCCCCGCCCCCTCGCAAGCAGGCGGGGGAGAGAGATCTCTCGTCTGGATTGGAGAGATCGAAAATACTAAAAATGACGCATTTTGCAGTCTTTTTGCGTATTAGAAACGGAGTTGGCGACACTAAAACTGCAATATAATGTTTGTGTAGCAATAATACACATGACATATTTTTTAGATGTCTCCAGTACCGATAAAAAGACCGATAACGTCGGAGCTTAACGGTACCACGGTCTTTAATAATTCAGCCCCGGGGCCCGTTTAATACCGGGGCTCGGTACCCATCCCTAACGGTCACATGACTTCACGTCACCACCGCTAAGCTAAAGGTGGCTAATGTTGGGCTATAAAGGAACTACAGCACGGTCACATGACTTCACGTCAGCACCGCTAAGCTAAAGGTGGCTAATGTTGGGCGTGATGACGTTTAGTGTGTGTGTGTGTGTGTGTGTACTCACGTAGTTATCTCTTGCTGACCACCCCGGGTAGAGTTTTGAATGCAGCAGTCTCTCTTTACGAGCAATCTCGTAATATTTTGCCTGCTCCTCTTTGGTCAGTGAATGCCACTGAGGACAGAAACCATCACATCATTATATATCAGATAATATAGAGATTATCAAATCAAAATCAAATCAAGTTTTATTTATAAAGCATATTTAAAAGCGATTTTTGGTCGAGCCAAAGTGCTGTACATGCAATAAAAACACATTACTACAATCACAATAAAAGACAATAAATTACAACAGATATATATATTAAAAAAAACACAAGGAAAAGTCAGGAGTCGTGCTCCGCTCTGACTAGAAGGCCAGAGAGAAGAAGTGTGTTTTTAGTGAAGATTTAAAAACCCCTAGGGTCTTATTATATTGAGGACTATCACTAGTTGCCAGTATATCTGAAATGACTAGATTAGCTACGTTAGCTAGCTAGCTTACAGCAGATCTGCAGTAACATCAGGAGGAGTCATGTGATCACATTGTTCAAATAAGACCATAAAACATTTTAGGTAAGTTTCCACCATTTAGTGTCCCCTGGTCTCCAGCTGTGTGCGTCACTCTTTAGTGTCCCCTGGTCTCCAGCTGTGTGCATCACTCTTTAGTGTCCCCTGGTCTCCAGCTGTGTGCGTCACTCTTTAGTGTCCCCTGGTCTCCCAGCTGTGTGCGTCACTTTTTAGTGTCCCCTGGTCTCCCAGCTGTGTGCGTCACTCTTTAGTGTCCCCTGGTCTCCCAGCTGTGTGCATCACTCTTTAGTGTCCCCTGCTCTCCCAGCTGTGTGCGTCACTCTTTAGTGTCCCCTGGTCTCCCAGCTGTGTGCGTCACTCTTTAGTGTCCCCTGGTCTCCCAGCTGTGTGCATCACTCTTTAGTGTCCCCTGCTCTCCCAGCTGTGTGCGTCACTCTTTAGTGTCCCCTGGTCTCCCAGCTGTGTGCGTCACTCTTTAGTGTCCCCTGGTCTCCGTTTTGTTTGAGCTTCTTCAGCGTTTGGTTTCTGCAGCTTTCAGTAAACGCTGCCATGTCTCCTCAAGCTGCTGAATGTTCTCTAAATGCTGCACGTGTTGTTGCTGGAGATGTTTCTTCATGAGTACACGAACATTTGGGTTTTTATACATCTGACATGTTTCCTCACCCTCTGGCCCAGGATCTGGTTGATGGTGGCGCTCTCCTTCACTTTGCACTGAGCCACCACTTTGGGCCTCTCCTCCCTCATGTACAGCATGAAGGCGTTCAGAGGCTTCTTGATGTGAGGCCTCTTCTCCTCCTCTTTCTCCGGGGGAACGTCAGGAACCGACCTGCTGCAGAAACACAAGTTAATATGATATCACTGCACCCAGAGGGGGGGGGGGGGGGGGGGGGGGGGAGTAGTGGAGTACAAATACTTTGTTGCTGTACTTAAGTACATGTTTCTGGTATCAGTACTTTACTCCACTACTTATTTCTCTGACCACTTTTTACTTTGACTTTTTACATTTTGAACACAAATACCTGTACTTTCTACTTCTTACATGTTGAACACAAATACCTGTACTTTCTACTTCTTACACTTTGAACACAAATACCTGTACTTTCTACTTCTTACATGTTGAACCCAAATACCTGTACTTTCTACTTCTTACACTTTGAACACAAATACCTGTACTTTCTACTTCTTACATGTTGAACCCAAATACCTGTTCTTTCTACTTCTTACATGTTGAACACAAATACCTGTTCTTTCTACTTCTTACATGTTGAACACAAATACCTGTACTTTCTACTTCTTACATGTTGAACCCAAATACCTGTTCTTTCTACTTCTTACATGTTGAACACAAATACCTGTACTTTCTACTTCTTACATGTTGAACACAAATACCTGTACTTTCTACTTCTTACATGTTGAACACAAATACCTGTACTTTCTACTTCTTACATGTTGAACACAAATACCTGTACTTTCTACTTCTTACATGTTGAACCCAAATACCTGTACTTTCTACTTCTTACATGTTGAACACAAATACCTGTACTTTCTACTTCTTACATGTTGAACACAAATACCTGTACTTTCTACTTCTTACATGTTGAACACAAATACCTGTACTTTCTACTTCTTACATTTTGAACACAAATACCTGTACTTTCTACTTCTTACATGTTGAACACAAATACCTGTACTTTCTACTTCTTACATGTTGAACATAAATACCTGTACTTTCTACTTCTTACATGTTGAACACAAATACCTGTACTTTCTACTTCTCACATGTTGAACCCAAATACCTGTACTTTCTACTTCTTACATGTTGAACATAAATACCTGTACTTTCTACTTCTTACATGTTGAACACAAATACCTGTACTTTCTACTTCTTACATGTTGAACACAAATACCTGTACTTTCTACTTCTTACATGTTGAACATAAATACCTGTACTTTCTACTTCTTACATGTTGAACACAAATACCTGTACTTTCTACTTCTTACATGTTGAACCCAAATACCTGTACTTTCTACTTCTTACATGTTGAACACAAATACCTGTACTTTCTACTACTTACATGTTGAACACAAATACCTGTACTTTCTACTTCTTACATGTTGAACCCAAATACCTGTACTTTCTACTTCTTACATGTTGAACCCAAATACCTGTACTTTCTACTTCTTACATGTTGAACTCAAATACCTGTACTTTCTACTTCTTACATGTTGAACACAAATACCTGTACTTTCTACTTCTTACATGTTGAACCCAAATACCTGTACTTTCTACTTCTTACATGTTGAACACAAATACCTGTACTTTCTACTTCTTACATGTTGAACCCAAATACCTGTACTTTCTACTTCTTACATGTTGAACTCAAATACCTGTACTTTCTACTTCTTACATGTTGAACCCAAATACCTGTACTTTCTACTTCTTACATGTTGAATCCAAATACCTGTACTTTATACTTCTTACATGTTGAACCCAAATACCTGTACTTTATACTTCTTACATGTTGAACTCAAATACCTGTACTTTCTACTTCTTACATGTTGAACCCAAATACCTGTACTTTCTACTTCTTACATGTTGAACCCAAATACCTGTACTTTCTACTTCTTACATGTTGAACCCAAATACCTGTACTTTCTACTTCTTACATGTTGAACCCAAATACCTGTACTTTATACTTCTTACATGTTGAACTCAAATACCTGTACTTTCTACTTCTCACATGTTGAACCCAAATACCTGTACTTTATACTTCTTACATGTTGAACTCAAATACCTGTACTTTCTACTTCTTACATGTTGAACCCAAATACCTGTACTTTATACTTCTTACATGTTGAACTCAAATACCTGTACTTTCTACTTCTCACATGTTGAACCCAAATACCTGTACTTTCTACTTCTTACATGTTGAACCCAAATACCTGTACTTTCTACTTCTTACATGTTGAACCCAAATACCTGTACTTTCTACTTCTTACATGTTGAACCCAAATACCTGTACTTTCTACTTCTTACATGTTGAACACAAATACCTGTACTTTCTACTTCTTACATGTTGAACCCAAATACCTGTACTTTCTACTTCTTACATGTTGAACACAAATACCTGTACTTTCTACTTCTTACATGTTGAACCCAAATACCTGTACTTTCTACTTCTCACATTTCCCAAACAGGCTGGTTCCTTTAGTTTGAATGTGTGTTTGGTGGCGTGATCATTATTATTTAGAGTCATTGCGTGCCTATTGATTTGAACACGATCCGTGTATCCATCATTTCCTGGTCTTCTCTAAAGAAGAGGGACCAATGAAAACGTTGTCATGTTGCCGTTGTTCAGCATGGAAACATTCATTAGCTAACAATGACATTATTGTTCTATTAATATAAAGGGAGGTCAGGTACTCTTTAAAACAGCTGCTAGTTATGGGTACTTTTTACTGAAGTACATTTCAAAGCCCTCTTTACTTTGACTTGAGTGAAGAAGTTTAGTCAGTACTTCTACTTTCACCAGAGTACTTTTAAACACCAGTATCTGTACTTCTACTTGAGTAAAGGATGTGTGTACTTCTACTTGAGTAAAGGATGTGTGTACCTCTATGGTTATATGTTTTATATATATATATATATATAATAAGAGTTGTTACCCCTGCTGGCTGCCTCCAGGCTCCTGCTTCACCCCCGTGTGTCTGATGGCTGAATGAGGGATGGACGACTGAGGGGGGACCATGCGTGGAGAGAAGTTTCCGGACACCAGGCTGCACAATTCAATAAAAACAAATCAAAGGTTTGAGGAACTTCCAGTAGAAATGGGCAGGTTTGGTATATTCATAACTCTGCAATATATCTCAGAACTGTCACAGCAGGGGGGTCAAACTCACATTCATCGCGGGCCACATTGGCATTATGGTTGGGGTCGGTTGTAATATAACTATACAAATATACATATATATAAAATAATGTATTATATTACATTACTGCCTCAGAATTGGATTATTATCAGATAGGATAATAACTTAGTAATTAACTTCGTCTGAAAGCAGAAGTCTAGGGCAAATCATTGCAAGTCTCTTCAGTGCATGTCACAAAACAAGATGCATTGTGGGACATGTAGTTTATGGGCAACCTGCTTCTTTAAAGTGGCATTTCACTGTATATTATATTCTTTCAGAGCTCTTGCGGGCCACATGAAATGAAGTGGTGGGCCTGGAGTTTGAGGACCCTTTGTTACAGGATGAGTATTTTGTGAATTGAGTAATACACTTTGATCTTTTTGTAATGCATGCTTCCTCTTTTCTTGCTGTAATGCACATTTCCCCTCTGTGGGACGGATGAAGTTATTCTGATTCTGATGTTACTACAATCACAACACCACAGCTCACACTCACCTGGACATGGAGGCGTTCATGGCCATGGCTGCAGGGGAGAATCCTCCAGCCATGGGGTACATGGTCTGCCCCGGCCTGCAAACACACACATTAAGATGAATGATAGAGACAGAGACCAACTGGAACAAAGTGGATCAAAAACACTGAATGTCCTCTTCCAACATGAGAGTAACATGATAACAAAGGTATCCCAACTGTAGCTGTGAACATGACAGGATGTCTGATTACCTAGAAGAGCATCAGGACTGTTTGAGGCATATGATAGCTATGTGATTAACATGATGATTCAGCCTCTATGGAGATAGACATATGACAAGCATGCTCATTTCTGACGTGGAGCTAATCTGAAGTAAACATTGAATACTGCTTTCTATTCCTCCATCTTGTGACTGTGTAACTCCCTCTCTTGGATATCAGCATGTGAAGGACACTGTTCAGGAACTAGTTGATGCTCTGTATGTGATGACTCCTTCCATTCTGGAGAGGATCACAGATACATGGATCCTGAGATTGAAGCTCAAGCTGGAGACCAGGGAGAGCTTTCTAAAAGTAGGCGAGTTAATAAACAAGAGAGGAGAAGTTACGATGCTAATTTTAAGATAATGGTGAACCACGAAGCAGACAAACAACTGTCGAGCAGCAAAGAAATCTGGTGTTTCTGAGAGTAACGTTAGACGCAGACGAATGAGAAACGTCTGTGAAATTAACAGACTGACGAAAAGACTGATGTTTTATTGCAATCTAGCCTTTTTTGTTTTTGTTATTATTTGAACAGAATGTGTGATGTGTGTTATAATGCGAACGTCTTTTATCAACATGTTTTTAACTTGTACAGAGACTTAAACTTACAGCCAGCCCAGAGGGATCTGAGCCATTCCTCCAGGAGACACGGGGTAGCAGGGCGTCCTCGACATGCCTGAGGACACAAGACGCTCATTAGGAGCTCAATAATACAATGATATTACGTCAAATAATTGGGTGTGAGGTTAAGGAAGCGCCAGCAACGAAAAACCAATGGGTAACAATCGTGGAAGAAATCTTTTTGATGGAAAAACTGACATATAAATTGAGATTTGTAACTGTACAAACTTCAGCAGCATCACATGGATAATCAAAGATAGTATTGACTTACACATTTTATATAAACAAATGACTTATTACACATCCAAAAACAGGTGGGAAGAAGTTTACACTTATTTAACCCCACCCCTTCTCCCAAAAGCTCAATTAACTTTTTTTTTTTCATTTCTATTTGTTCCGTTCATGGTTTGCACAACTTAATGTTTAACAATGATGTACTAGTGATGGGAATTAGGGCTAGTGAAGGGAGCCGGATCTTATGGCTCCGTTCCTTTCCGAGAGCCGTTCAAAAGAGCCGTTCAAAAGAGCCGTTCAAAAGAGCCGTTCAAAAGAGCCGTTCAAAAGAGCCGTTCAAAAGAGCCGTTCAAAAGGGGGCGGGGTTAATAGGTTTATCTGGGAAATAATCACCAGGATAATGATTGACTGTAATGCCAGAAATCTACTTCTACTCACAGAAAATGTATAACTTGCTCCATCTCTCAGCCAGCCAAACTCCTACTCAAGCAGCATGCGATATGCCATCATCTACGGAACATTTGCATTCAGGAAAGCAGGTTCCCGTAAAGGCGAGTGGATTTATAACCAACGATAAAAAGAGAACGGCTCTCACCAAGTACGACTCGGTTCCCTTCGTTCGTACCAAAGAACCGTTCAAAAGAATCGGATCGTTCGTGAACGTCACATCACAATTATGTACAGAACATGTCTCTGTAAACACACCGTACCCGAAAAGGAGCAGGGAGAGGAAAATTATCTGATATGAACTGCCCCTTTCTCAACAAAAATATATATATATAAATAAATAAATAGTCTGTCCTTCATATTTTCTCATTCACAGCCAATCATTACAGTCTCGTAGGAAACACAAAAAATACGTAGTTCCAAAATGTCTAAATGTATGTCTACATACAATATACATTTACAATTATAAATAGATGATATCATTATTACTAATATATATATTATTCAATCAGAAGCTAAATAATAAAATGATATTAATGAATGTGGTGTAGTGATAAACCGTATTTAATTGTGTCTTAATTTACATTATTTAATTTCATATTCTGTTCTTGCACATTTCATATTCTACTGACATGTATAGAGACGTATTGCACTATTTATTTTGTTGTATTTTTGTATTTTATTATATGTTGCATCGTTGGAGGAGCTCAGGTCAGAAGAATGTCCTTCTGACCTGAAGCTGCTGAGCATCTGATGAGAAACCCTTTGGATCTGAATTGAGACTCACCCAGGAGGTAAATAATGAAATGATGCGACTGAGACTGACCTGCGTCGGGGGAGAACCCGGGGGAGGCTCTCTGGGGGGAGAAGGCCTCGGGGCTGTATGACAGCAGGGGGTGCAGGTGAGTCATGTGGGGGTGCTGCACCGGCACGTTGTTCGACTGAAAACACACAACAAATACTGAGGTCAGAAATCTGAGGATTTTATACGTTTTTTTACTTTTTCTGAAGAAATCTGAAAGAAACAAAAAGAAAAACGAAACATAAAATCTATTTATTTTTACGACAAATTCTGAAATCTGAGAATTTTATAGGTTTCTCGTTTTTTCCTGCAAAACGTTTTTTGGTCCTGAAAAACAAAAAAATTGAAAAGAATCTGAAAAAACATAAAAATGAATTAGAAATAAAGATTTGGAAAATGACATAAAAATGAATTTTTTCACGAAATGTCTTTTTTCTAAGAATTCTGGAAAAAAATGTTTAAGGAAAACTATTTTTTACGAAAAATAAAATCACCCGAAATCTAAGAATGTAAGATTTAGTATGATTTTCCCCAAAAAAATAATGAAATGAGATTCTGAGATTTAAGTCAGAATAAGAAAATTCTGATTTAAAAAACAAATATTTTGAAACATGGAAAACTCAGAAGAATACATCTTTCAGAAAGAAAATACAATTCTGAGATTTTCCGACTTTATTCTGAAAAATAAAATGAGATTCTGAGAATTTTATATTTGTCATTTTTATGATTGTTTTTTTTTCCCTAGAAAAACGTATTTGTCCTGAAAAGGTTTTTCTGAAAAAACATTAACAAAAATTCTGAATTTATTTTGAAGAAAACCTTGAAAAAAACTAAGAAATCGGGAATTAAAAAAATCCAATCTGAAAAAGAAAGTCTCTGAATTCTTGAGGATTTTGAAAACATGCTACGAGTTTTAAATTAAGATATTTTTCTTACGAGGATTCTGAATATTGTTTTGGAGGAAACATTTATTTTTTCCAGAAATAAATAATAATTTAGAATTTCAGATTTTTATTTTCAGATCATCTTTAATCATTAAAGATGATTAATTGTTGAAGGGAACAGCAGCGCGTTTCATTTAAAATAAATGGCTGTTTTATGAGAGCGTCTTCTGGAGGTTATTTCTTAAAGGAAGAAAAGATGTTCCAGGAAGGGTTCAGAGGAAACTGACTGGAGGTTCATTTGTTCTTTAAAGGAGAGATTATCGGACCAATCAGAAGGAGAAGATTCCAGATACTCAACCGGACTTCTGGTTTATTATTATTGATCTTTTAAACACGAAAAACACCTTTTAGCAGGTACACAATAAACATGGTTTGTTTCTTTAGTAGGATAGTACGATATTTCACGTGTCTCTCTCTGTGTGTGTGTGTGTGTGTGTGTGTGTGTCTCTGTGTGTGTGTGTGTGTGTCTCTGTGTGTGTGTGTGTGTGTGTGTGTGTGTGTGTCTCTGTGTGTGTGTGTGTGTTCCTGTGTGTGTGTGTTCATGTGTGTTCGTGTGTTCTCGTGTGTTCATCCGTGTGTGTGTGTGTTCCTGTGTGTGTGTGTTCATGTGTGTGTGTGTGTGTGTGTGTGTGTGTGTTCCTGTGTGTGTGTGTGTCTCTGTGTGTGTGTGTGTGTGTGTTCCTGTGTGTGTGTGTGTGTGTCTCTGTGTGTGTGTGTGTGTGTCTCTGTGTGTGTGTGTGTGTTCCTGTGTGTGTGTGTTCATGTGTGTTCGTGTGTTCTCGTGTGTTCATCCGTGTGTGTGTGTGTTCCTGTGTGTGTGTGTTCATGTGTGTGTGTGTGTGTGTGTGCGTGTGTTCCTGTGTGTGTGTGTGTCTCTGTGTGTGTGTGTGTGTGTTCCTGTGTGTGTGTGTGTGTGTGTGTTCCTGTGTGTGTGTGTGTCTCTGTGTGTGTGTGTTCATGTGTGTTCGTGTGTTCTCGTGTGTTCATCCGTGTGTGTGTTCCTGTGTGTGTGTGTGTGTGTGTGTGTGTGTTCCTGTGTGTGTGTGTGTGTGTGTGTGTGTGTGTGTTCCTGTGTGTTCCTGTGTGTGTGTTACCAGGTGGTTGGGGGTAGCAGAGTCTCTCATGGATCTACCTGGGACGTCCAGCAGAGGCCACTGAAAGGGAAGGTACTGTGGAGGAGAGAGGGAGAATTAACACACATTATAAACCCAAGAGTAATTGATCAGACATATTGTGGTATTTTATTCTCTCCATATCACGTAGTGTGTGTGTGTGGTGTGTGTGTGTGTGTGTGTGTGTGTGTGTGTGTGTGTGTGTGTGTGTGTGTGTGGTTTGTGGTCTTCTGTAAGACAAAGAACAGAATCCAAAGAGTTTTCCTTCGCCCCATCCCCCCCAATCCTCACACACCCCACTGTTGACCAAGCAGTCTGAAACTAGGAGACCCCCCAACACACACACACACACTCCTGTCTGCTCCTCACTGACAGGAAGTGACGAGTATATTGTTACTAATTGTTATCCTTTTAGACTCTAATATATTTTATATATTCTTTTTTTACACCAAGTCAGAAATCATTATGAATGTTTCTATATTGTAATCGAACTGAGGGCATTCAAAACAACCACAAAGAAGAAGAAGCTGCATGTTCACCCTGACACACACACACACACACACACACCCCCACACACACACACACCCCCACACACACACACACCCCCCCACACACACCCCCCCACACACACACACACACACACACACACACACACACACACACACACACACACACACACACACACACACACACACACACACACACACACACACACACACACACACACACACACACACACACACACACACACACACACACACACACACACACACACACACACACACACACACACACACACACACACACACACAATCCCGTCCCCCACTCTGAGCATTAACTGGATCCAGCTGTTGGAAATACCAGGGAAATCAATGCACACACACACACACATTCTCACACACTCTCTCTCTCTCTCTCTCACACACACCCTAACTCCTGCTGCACAATCAGTCTCTGGGAAGCATAAGATCAGTGTGTGACCAGAGGGGGAAGTTATTAGGCTTACTGCTGTTTATGAAGCACTGCAGAGCGCACACACACACACACAGTAACACACACACACACATAGTTACACACACACACACACACACAGTAACACACACACACACATAGTTACACACACACTCACTAAGCTCATGTGAAAGACAAAGAGTTGAGGATGGCTCCAGCGCAGACCCCATGAAGACGTGTGACCAACAGAGACTCAAACTGAAGACGTGTGACCAACAGAGACTCAAACTGAAGACGTGTGACCAACAGAGACTCAAACTGAAGACGTGTGACCAACAGAGACTCAAACTGAAGCTGTTAGAGAAGCAGCACTCTGTGTTTCCTGTTTGAGAGTTTCTAGACTTTCCGCTCACGTTTAAACACGTGGAATAATTACAACGTGTTTATTTAGCGTGTTTGCGTTTCTGCAGAATGTCGTCTCAGACGGGTCGTTGCTCTCGGTATTTTAAGACTCTGGAGACAATCACACACACACACACACTGCAGCTCAGGTGTGACAGGTGTGTGTAGGGGTGTGTGTAGGTGTGTGTGTAGGTGTGTGTGTGTGTGTTTAATTCTTCGTGGCTCAAACTTGTAAAAGACGTAGCGGCATCTAATTTCATCGAGTCAACGCCGATCAGACGGCGTACTAAAGGTTTCAATCCAAAAAAGATTTCTAAATACTGCTTTAATAATATCTAAGTGTTTTGTGAATTACTTAAGAAGTTAAGTTTTTCTATATCTTCTTCCTCTTCCTCCTCCTCCTCCTCCTCCTCCTCCTCCTGTAAACACACCTCCGACTGAAGAGTAAACAAAGTCTCCATTGTGTGCAGAGAAATGTGAGGGAGGAAGAGAAACGTCTCGAGGCCACAATCACTCACATGGAAGTGTGTGTGTGTGTGTGTGTGTGTGTGTAGAAACATTTCCAAAAAACAATTCAAATGAAACACACACACTACACACACACACACACACACGCTCATAAAAAAGGAAACGTTCCTGCAGAATGATGAGATGTAGCTTGAGGCTGTGTGTGTGTGTGTGTGTGTGTGTGTGTGTGTGTGTGTGTGTGTGTGTGTGTGTGTGTGTGTGATCATATGTAACAACCCCCCTGCATTAGCACCCAGAGTTCCCGTTAGCCGGTAATTACCGGACAATGACCGGTAAAATATGCTGAAGTCCGGCAAATCTAAATCTCTCCGGTCAAAATGTCCGGTCAAAATAATTTTCCCTTAGCGCAATACCGCATCAGTTGCGCCACTTATGTGACAGACAAGAATAGTATGTGACAGACAAAAGAGTATGTGACAGACAAAAATTGTCAATTCTAATGTCTAACACTTAATGTGGAGAAAGAGATGTCCTGTATGGGTTGATTGTGCGTTGATCTGTTGGTAATGCCTCGGGGTTCCGGTGGGCATGTAAACAAATGCATAATGCTGCGCTATACTTTGTGGCCTCATCCGGTTGCATAGCGACGCTTATTGTTTAGGTGTCTTTTAACAAGCAGGTAGTCATATCATTAGCTAGAACTAGCTAGATCTGATCGATATGGACATAAATGCGAGTAAAGTCTAATCTGACAGGAGAGAGAGATCGGCTGCTGCTGACGAGTCGACACGCAGCTCTGCATGATCCCCTGCAGCGGCGAGCAGAGCAAAACACACTTCAGGTTAGAAAATCACACGTAGCTATTTTAATTACCTCTCAAACTACCTAAACTAGTTATAGATATGTTTAGTTTTACTGTCGGGTCACTCATTACTGGATCCGCGAGCTGCATGATACTGACGGGCTGTCAGGAGAAGGAGAGAGCGCTCCGTTTATTATTCCCGCGTTTTTGTAAATTACTGTACACTTTTGAATAATGTAGTTAATCTACTATAATTAGTTTGTTTAATGTCGAATCATATCAATTTGTTTTAAAGCTCAATAAATAACAAAGAAGACCTTTAACCGGCACTTATCTAATTTTGTCCGGAAGATTTCAACTTTAACGGACATGTTGACCGGCAAAAAAATATTCTAACGGGAACTCTGTTAGCACCATTCAGACACTGCTAATGACAACAATAGCTCCCTAACAGGAGGAGGGGGGGGCGTTACAGAGGAATGCAGGTAGGTGTGTGTAGGTGTGTGTGTGTGTGTGTGTGTGTGTGTGTGTGTGTTTAGCCAGTATGAGCGTCTGGGCTAAACACACACACAGGACACACTCTCAAAACAAATCAGAGCGCAGGAAACATCACAACTTAACTTCCACTGATTCCTCAAATATATTTTAGATTTATAAACATGATGTCATTCTACATATTAAAAATGAAATAATACTATATTAATAATAATGCTGTGTCTTGCTCCTGATTGCATGACGTCTATATGTTTTATTCCAAATCAAATCATTGTTACCTCCATATAAAGACCCCTGACGGTAACCCCCTCTAACGCCCGGAGGTTTTTCTTAAATCTCCTCCACGCTAATATTTCTCTTAAATAAATTCCTCCGTGTGACGAGGCCGTCTTTAAAGTCCTGAGTGTTACTGCATAATCCAGCTAATCTGCAGCTGCTGCACCGAGTCCAGGCCTGTCTCTCACACACACACACACACTTTATCACAACACACACACCAGCTTCCAGAGGCCTGCACTACGAAGCAGGATTTTCTCTTAGCGAGCTAACTTCAGGGAGAACTCTGGGTTTCCGGTCCTACGACGCTGGTTCTCTTTTTAGCGGGCTAGATCTCCATGGTAACTGATGCTGAGCGGCAAGCCTGCTCCGGAGCAGGTTAGGTTGCAGGCTAATGGCGCATTTCCACTACTCGGCCCCGCTCGGTATGGCTGGGCCTCGTTAGGACTGGCTCACTTTATGGCGCATTTCCATTACAGTTTAGGAACTGGGGTAGTATCTATAGTAACGCAGTGTAGGCGGAGCCGTGACGTGATCTTCAATGAGAACCCCAGAAAAACAACACAGCCGTTAGCTGTTAGCACTCAGAGCTCACAGCTCCTCATATCTGTTCAGAAACTCGACAGAAGTGAAACAAGTACAAACCACAGACTGCCTGTGTCATGGTGAATACAGTCGCTGCTTTATTTATGTCTGTATAGGCCGTTGTTGTGAGTGTGGACGGTCGGAGCATATACTGCGTTAGCTTAGCTAATCTCCATTTAGACAACGCGCATTTTAAAAGGTGTTTCTCCTGCCGTCTGTCTGCAGACTTGACAAAGCATTAATTCATGGTTTTTACTAACCGGTATCAGTATGTTGTTACTTCATCATTTAGAAACGTGTATTACAATTAAATCACGGTCAAATATGTCCATCTTGTTGTAGTTGTAGCCCCCTTGCCAGCGATTCTCTCTCTAGTTTAGCATACTCAGCCCGACTCAGCCTCGTTGTCTCTGGCCCTAGACCCACGATTTTATGAGGCCAGAAAAACTGTGAATTAGGACCCGCTAGCCGGTACTAGGCCAAGTGGAAACGCAACCAAAGACGGGCCGCTGACGTCACAGCCCTCTTAAACCGGGCTGCGCGCTGTAGTGGAAACGCGCCATAGGAGATCAACTCAGTGAAAGCACCGCCTGCTGACCAATCAGAGCTCTTAAAGTTTAAAGCGATCAATTCATATTACAGGATAGAGGAAATACAAAAAAACTGCCGTTGCAGGAAAGACGGCCGGCAAAAATCACCTGACTGTGTGAACGTGAACATTAATAGAATATCCCCTCCCATCTTCAGAGCAATCTGACTATTATAACATTAGCGTTAAGAAAGCTTACTTAAATATCTGCCACAACATAAGTAACCGGATCAGAGTAACATTAAGTACAGTCCGCGGCACTGTGAGTGCAGACGTCGATGTGTCCCATTATCATTCATATCATATCACATCATAATGTATCATATATTTCCTTATCTGAGTCAGCTGAGCCGTATCTGGCCGTGCAACACTCACAGTGTCACATACTGGATGCAGAAGTATTATTTTAAGCAACACATTAAGTTGACGAAACAACAAGCGCCGTAGGACCGCTTAGCGAGAGCGCGTTTGTTTTGGGTTAGGTAAGCCGGGTAACTCAAACATATCCAGGGTCTGTTGAACTGGCTTCGTAGTGCTGAGGCCTCTGGAGTCGGCCGTCTCCAAGTCTCTTTATGGAGGGCGGCACGATGTGGAAGGATGTCAGAAAGAAGCAGTTTGTAGCCTAAAATCTGCTTTTCTGATTTATTTCATATCAAAGTCAATATATTTGCACTAACACTGAAATGAGGATGATACCTTCCCCTCTTGTCTTTCCAGTTTCATTGTGAGCCATTACGT
>NW_022987603.1:636840-674598 GCF_902827165.1 Trematomus bernacchii
GTTGTTAGCGAGGGTAGTGTGTGTGTGTGTGTGTGTGTGTGTATGTACCGTCCTGTTGTTAGCAAGGTAGTGTGTGTGTGTGTGTGTGTGTGTGTACGTACCGTCCTGTTGTTAGCAAGGTAGTGTGTGTGTGTGTGTGTGTGTGTGTATGTACCGTCCTGTTGTTAGCAAGGTAGTGTGTGTGTGTGTGTGTGTGTGTACGTACCGTCCTGTTGTTAGCGAGGTAGTGTGTGTGTGTGTGTGTGTGTGTGTGTGTGTGTGTGTGTGTGTACGTACCGTCCTGTTGTTAGCGAGGTAGTGTGTGTGTGTGTGTGTGTGTGTACGTACCGTCCTGTTGTTAGCGAGGTAGGGGCTGCAGAGGTTCCCCAGGTCAGGGATCATGAAGAACGGATAGCCGACGTACGGAGCCGCCGAGAACAAGCCGTCCTGCTGCCTCCTCAGCGCTGCAGGACATTCACATTATTAGAGAAACATCTGACAGAGAACTGCAGACAAAGGGTGTGTGACAGATTATAGAATATAACAGAATCCAGTGTTTTTTAGAGTATAACCAGAGGAGTATTTCATATGATTATTATTATTAATGTTCTATAAATAACGTGCAATTACGTAACTACCACTACGGTTCTTTAGCACGACTAAATACTGTTAATATTTACATGAATGTTTCCTGTTTGATTATCATGCTGCTGTGTTTATTGTATATGTATTACCATTTCCTTCGGGATGAATAAAGTCTTATCTTATCTTAATAATAATAATTCAATAATTCATTTATTAGAGCGCTTTTCCAAGTGCTCAAAGCGCTCTACATATCAGACATGTAACAGTTTAATAACACACAATACCCACAGGAGCAAATTAGGGTGAAGTGTCATTTTAAAAAAAAATGTATTTACGGGTTGATGTAGAAGAGACATGAGGAAGAGGGGACACATGTTGATGTAGAAGAGACATGAAGAAGAGGGGACACATGTTGATGAAGAAGAGACATGAAGAAGAGGGGACACATGTTGATGTAGAAGAGACATGAAGAAGAGGGGACACATGTTGATGAAGAAGAGACATGAAGAAGAGGGGACACATGTTGATGAAGAAGAGACATGAAGAAGAGGGGACACATGTTGATGAAGAAGAGACATGAAGAAGAGGGGACACATGTTGATGAAGAAGAGACATGAAGAAGAGGGGACACATGTTGATGTTGAAGAGACATGAAGAAGAGGGGACACATGTTGATGTAGAAGAGACATGAAGAAGAGGGAACACATGTTGATGAAGAAGAGACATGAAGAAGAGGGGACACATGTTGATGTAGAAGAGACATGAAGAAGAGGGGACACATGTTGATGTAGAAGAGACATGAAGAAGAGGGGACACATGTGTGATGAAGAAGAGACATGAAGAAGAGGGGACACATGTTGATGAAGAAGAGACATGAAGAAGAGGGGACACATGTTGATGAAGAAGAGACATGAAGAAGAGGGGACACATGTTGATGTTGAAGAGACATGAAGAAGAGGGGACACATGTTGATGTAGAAGAGACATGAAGAAGAGGGAACACATGTTGATGAAGAAGAGACATGAAGAAGAGGGGACACATGTTTGATGTAGAAGAGACATGAAGAAGAGGGGACCATGTTGATGTAGAAGAGACATGAAGAAGAGGGACACATGTTGATGTAGAAGAGACATGAAGAAGAGGGACACATGTTGATGTAGAAGAGACATGAAGAAGAGGGGACACAAACATGTTGATGAAGAAGAGACATGAAGAAAGGGACAACATGTTGATGTAGAAGTAGAACAAGGAAGAAGAGGGGGACACATGTTGATGAAGAAGAGACATGATGAAAGAGGGGACACATGTTGATGTAGAAGGAACATGAAAGAAGAGTGGACACATGTTGAGTGAGAAGAGACATGAAGAAGAGGGGACATGAAGAAGAGGGGACACATGTTGATGTAGAAGAGACCATAAGAAGAGGGGACACATGTTGATTAATGGAAGAGACATGAAGAAGAGGGGAACACATGTTGATGTAGAAGAGACATGAAGAAGAGGGACACCATGTTGATGAAGAAGAGACATGAGGAAGAGGGGACACATGTTGATGTAGAAGAAGACATGGAAGAAGAGGGGAACATGTTATGTAGAATAGACTATGAAGAAGAGGGGACATGAAGAAGAGGGGGACATTTGAGAAGAGAATGAAGAAGAGGGGAACACATGTTGATGTAAGAAGAGACATGAAGAAGAGGGGAACACATGTTTGAATGTAAGAAGAGACTATGTTATGTGAAGAGACATGAAGAAGAGGGGACACATGTTGATGTAGAAGAGACATGAAGAAGAGGGGACACATGTTGATGTAGAGAGACATGAAGAAGAGGGGGACACATGTGATGTAGAAGAGACATGAAGAAGAGGGGGACACATGTTGATGAAAGAAGAGACATGAAGAAGAGGGGAACACTGTTTGATGTAGAAGAGACATGAAGAAGAGGGGGACACTGGTTGTATGAAGAAGAGGACATGAAGGAAGAGGGGACACCATGTTGATGTATGTAGAAGAGACATAATGAAGAAGAGGGGGGGACACATGTTGATGTAAGGAAGAGACATGAGGAAGAGGGGACACATGTTTGAGTAGATATGAAGAAGAGGGGACATGAAGAAGAGGGGACACATGTTGATGTAGAAGAGACCATGAAGAAGAGGTGGACACATGTTGATGTAGAAGAGACTGAAGAAGCATGGGACAGAAGAAGGGGAAACATGTTGATGTAGAAGAGACATGAATAGGACATGAAGAGAGGGGACACATGTTGATGTAGAAGAGACATGAGAAGAGGGGACACATGTTTGATTGTAGAAGAGACATGAGAAGAGGGGACATGAAGAAGAGGTGACACAGTTGATGTAGAAGAGACATGAAGAAGAGGGGACACATGTTGTATGTAAGAAGAGGAATGAAGAAGAGGGGACACTTTGATTTAGAAAGAGGACATGAAGAAGAGGGGACATGAAGAAGAGGGGCACATTGTTGAGTAGAAGAGAACATGAAGAAGAGGGGAACAGGTTGATGTAGAAGAGACATGAGGAACAGAGGGGACACATGTTGATGTAGAAGAGACATGAGAAGAAGAGGGGACACATGTAGGATGTAGAGAGAAGAAGAAGAGGGGAACATGTTGATTGTAGAAGAGACATTGAAAGGAAGAGGGGGACACATGTTGATGTAGAAGAGACATGAGGAAGAGGGAACGGAGGACACATGTTGATGTAGGAAGGAGACAGGAAGAAGAGGGGACCACATGTTGATGAAGAAGAGACATGAAGAACGAGGGGACACATGTTGATGAAGAAGAGACATGAAGAAGAGGGGACACATGTTGATGAAGAAGAGACATGAAGAAGAGGGGACACAGGTTGATGTAGAAGAGACATGAAGAAGAGGGGACACATGTTGTGTAGAAGAGCCATGAAGAAGAGGGGGAGACACATGTTGATGTAGAAGAGACCATGAGAAGAGGGGACACATGTTGATGAAGAAGAGACATGAAGAAGAGGGGGACACATGTTGATGTAGAAGAGACATGAAGAAGAGGGGACACATGTTTGATGTAGAAGAGACATGAAGAAGAGGGGGACACATGTTGATGTAGAAGAGACATGAAGAAGAGGGGGACACATGTTGATGTAGGAAGAGACATGAAGAAGAGGGGACTACCATGTTGATGAAGAGAAGAGACATGAAGAAGAGGGGACACATGTTGATGTAGAAGAGACATGAAGAAGAGGGGACACATGTTGATGAAGAAGAGACATGAGAAGAGGGGACACATGTTGATGTAGAAGAGACATGAAGAAGAGGGGACACATGTTGATGTAGAAGAGACATGAAAGAAGAGGGGGACATGAAGAAGAGGGGGGAACCATGTTGATGTAGAAGAGACATGAAGGAAGAGAGGGGACACATGTGATGTAGAAGAGAATGAAGAAGAGGGGGGACACATGTTGATGAAGAAGAGACATGAAGAAGAGGGGACCACATGTTGATTGTTAGAAGAGACATGAAGAAGAGGGGACCACATGTTGATGAAGAAGAGGACATGAGGAAGAGGGGACACATGTTTGATGTAGAAGAGACATGAAGAAGAGGGACACATGTTGATGTAGAAGAGACATGAAGAAGAGGGGACACATGTTGATGTAGAAGAGACATGAAGAAGAGGGGGGACACATGTTGATGAAGAAGAGACATGAAGAAGAGAGGGACACATGTTGATGTAGAAGAGACATGAAGAAGAGGGGACACATGTTGATGAAGAAGAGACATGAGGAAGAGGGGGACACATGTTGATGTAGAAGAGACATGAAGAAGAGGGGACACATGTGATGTAGAAGAGACATGAAAGAGGGGAATGAAGAAGAGGGGACACATGTTGATGTAGAAGAGACATGAAGAAGAGGGGACACATGTTGATGTAGAAGAGACATGAAGAAGAGGGGACACATGTTGATGTAGAAGACACATGAAGAAGAGGGGACACATGTTGATGTAGAAGAGACATGAAGAAGAGGGGACACATGTTGATGTAGAAGAGACATGAAGAAGAGGGGACACATGTTGATGTAGAAGAGACATGAAGAAGAGGGGACATGAAGAAGAGGGGACACATGTTGATGTAGAAGAGACATGAAGAAGAGGGGACACATGTTGATGTAGAAGAGACATGAAGAAGAGGGGACACATGTTGATGTAGAAGAGACATGAAGAAGAGGGGACATGAAGAAGAGGGGACACATGTTGATGTAGAAGAGACATGAAGAAGAGGGGACACATGTTGATGTAGAAGAGACATGAAGGAGAGGGGACACATGTTGATGTAGAAGAGACATGAGAAGAGGGGACATGATGAGAAGAGGGACCATGTTGATGTAGAAGAGACATGAAGAAGAGGGTACACAGTTGATGTAAGAAGAGACATGAAGAAGAGGGGACATGAAGAAGAAGGGGACACATGTTGATGTAGAAAGAGGACATGAAGAAGAGGGGACACATGTTGATGTAGATAGAGACATGAAGAAAGAGTGGACAACATGTTGGATGTAGAAGAAGCATGAAGAAGAGGGGACACATGTTGATGAAGAAGAGACATGAAGAAGAAGAGGGGACACATGCATGTAGAAAGAGACATGAAGAAGAGGGTGGACACATGTTGATGTAGAAGAGACATGAAGAGAGGGGACACATGTTGATGTGAGAAAGAGACATGAAGAAAGAGTGACACATGGTGATGAAGAAAGAGACATGAAGAAGAGGGGACACATGGTTGATGAAGAAGAGACATGAAAGAAGAGGGGACACATGTTGATGTAGAAGAGACATGAAGAAGAGGGGACACATGTTGATGTAGAAGAGACATGAAGAAGAGGGGACAACATGTTGATGAAGAAGAGACATGAAGAAGAGGGGACACATGTTGATGAAGAAGAGACATGAAGAAGAGGGGACACATGTTGATGTAGAAGAGACATGAAGAAGAGGGGACACATGTTGATGTAGAAGAGACATGAAGAAGAGGGGACATTGAAGAAGAGGGGAACCTGAAGAGAGGGGACACATGTTGATGTAGAAGAGACATGAAGAAGAGGGGACATGAAGAAGAGGGGACACATGTTGATGTAGAAGAGACATGAAGAAGAGGGGACACATGTTGATGTAGAAGAGACATGAAGAAGAGGGGACACATGTTGATGTAGAAGAGACATGAAGAAGAGGGACACATGTTGATGTTAGAAGAGACATGAAGAAGAGGGGACACATGGTGATGAAGAAGAGACATGAAGAAGAGGGGACACATGTTTGATGTAGAAGAGACATGAAGAAGAGGGGGACACATGTTGATGTAGAAGAGACATGAAGAAGAGGGGACACATGTTGATGAAGAAGAGACATGAAGAAGAGGGGACACATGTTGATGAAGAAGAGACATGAAGAAGAGGGGGACACATGTTGATGTAGAAGAGACATGAAGAAGAGGGGACACATGTTGATGTAGAAGAGACATGAAGAAGAGGGGACACATGGTGATGTAGAAGAGACATGAAGAAGAGGGGACACATGTTGATGAAGAAGAGACATGAAGAAGAGGGGACACATGTTGATGTAGAAGAGACATGAAGAAGAGGGGATACATGTTGATGAAGAAGAGACATGAAGAAGAGGGGACACGTGTTGATGTAGAAGAGACATGAAGAAGAGGGGACACATGTTGATGTAGAAGAGACATGAGGAAGTGGATTTTGCATGATAGGGGACCTTTAACACTTTCTTTTTGAAATATTTCAAAATGTTTCAAAGAGTGCGTAATAAATTATAAAATACAAAAGAATCGAGTGTTTTTCCGAGTATAACCAGAGGGGTATTTACTGACATATTACACATCAATGTAAATACTGCTATATTTCTTATTATTTTGTAATGTTATCATAGTTTTCTATCTGTTTGTGAAATTCCTCGTACGTGTCAACCAACCCGGTGATGAACCTGATTGTGATTGTGATCTCTTCAGCGTGTGTTTCCCACAGAGCTAACAACCAAAAACACATCCAGGAAACCATTGACCTCCAAACCAGGGGTGCTGAGTCATGTCAGGGTTTAAGGACTCATTCCTGCAGCTCTGTATTTTACTAAGAGAGGTCAAGGGTCATTCAATCTGGGTGTTGCATAACATAAGGGTTTGCCAACAGATCAGCGAAGACAAGAAGAACCGGTTAAACAGCGATTCGGACAATTAGCCTGTTGTGTTTCCACAGAGCAGACGCCACTGGGAGACAAGTTTTAAAACGTTTTTCAGAAGCTTTTCGCACTAAAGTTATATAAGCAGGGATGAGGACCGGATTACTGAGCATGTCAAGAAATGAAGAAACTGCCTCCAGGGTTAGTTGTGAGAGTGGAGATTATATTACATTTATACACCTGAACATCAGCAGGAGAGGACTCTTTAAAGTAGAGACACTACATACTGATATACACCTGAACCTCAGCAGGAGAGGACTCTTTAAAGTAGAGACACTACATACTGATATACACCTGAACATCAGCAGGAGAGGACTCTTTAAAGTAGAGACACTACATACTGATATACACCTGAACCTCAGCAGGAGAGGACTCTTTAAAGTAGAGACACTACATACTGATATACACCTGAACATCAGCAGGAGAGAACTCTTTAAAGTAGAGACACTACTGATATACACCTGAACATCAGCAGGAGAGGACTCTTTAAAGTAGAGACACTACATACTGATATACACCTGAACATCAGCAGGAGAGGACTCTTTAAAGTAGAGACACTACTGATATACACCTGAACATCAGCAGGAGAGGACTCTTTAAAGTAGAGACACTACATACTGATATACACCTGAACATCAGCAGGAGAGGACTCTTTAAAGTAGAGACACTACATACTGATATACACCTGAACATCAGCAGGAGAGGACTCTTTAAAGTAGAGACACTACATACTGATATACACCTGAACATCAGCAGGAGAGGACTCTTTAAAGTAGAGACACTACATACTGATATACACCTGACATCAGCAGGAGAGGACTCTTTAAAGTAGAGACACTACATACTGATTTACACCTGAACATCAGCAGGAGAGGACTCTTTAAAGTAGAGACACTACATACTGATATACACCTGAACATCAGCAGGAGAGGACTCTTTAAAGTAGAGACACTACATACTGATATACACCTGAACATCAGCAGGAGAGAACTCTTTAAAGTAGAGATACTACATACTGATATACACCTGAACATCAGCAGGAGAGGACTCTTTAAAGTAGAGACACTACATACTGATATACACCTGAACATCAGCAGGAGAGGACTCTTTAAAGTAGAGACACTACATACTGATATACACCTGAACATCAGCAGGAGAGGACTCTTTAAAGTAGAGACACTACATACTGATATACACCTGAACATCAGCAGGAGAGGACTCTTTAAAGTAGAGACACTACATACTGATATACACCTGAACCTCAGCAGGAGAGGACTCTTTAAAGTAGAGACACTACATACTGATATACACCTGAACATCAGCAGGAGAGGACTCTTTAAAGTAGAGACACTACATACTGATATACACCTGAACATCAGCAGGAGAGAACTCTTTAAAGTAGAGATACTACATACTGATATACACCTGAACATCAGCAGGAGAGGACTCTTTAAAGTAGAGACACTACATACTGATATACACCTGAACATCAGCAGGAGAGGACTCTTTAAAGTAGAGACACTACATACTGATATACACCTGAACATCAGCAGGAGAGAACTCTTTAAAGTAGAGATACTACATACTGATATACACCTGAACATCAGCAGGAGAGGACTCTTTAAAGTAGAGACACTACATACTGATATACACCTGAACATCAGCAGAGAGGACTCTTTAAAGTAGAGACACTACATACTGATATACACCTGAACATCAGCAGGAGAGGACTCTTTAAAGTAGAGACACTACATACTGATATACACCTGAACATCAGCAGGAGAGGACTCTTTAAAGGTAAACCAAACAAATTGTGAGTAAACGTAAATCAAAATGAATGTAAATTACCTTCTTCAAACAGGTGACTGTGTCTGGCTCGGCTCTGCAGGTCAGGATTGGTTCTGGGGCGTCTGTCAGCCTAAACACACAGACACAGACACACACAGTACTTTTACTTGTTATGCAGTACTTTTAATTGCAGTACTTTTACAAAAAGCTGACAATACTTGTGCACTTTTAAAGATGGTTTTAAATGAGAAATGTTACTGCTGATACTTCAACATGAATCTCATTATACTTGTATAAAATGTTTCATGCAGTACTTTGACTTGTTATGCAGTACTTTTAATGCAGGATTTGTACTTGTTATGCAGTACTTTTGCTTTGGTGTATTGGTACTTTTACAAAAAGCTGACAATACTTGTGTACATTTACTGCTGGTAGTTTTACATGCAGTTGATGAAACGTGTGTACTTTTACATGAAGCTGACAATACTTAATTAAGATGTTTCATGCAGTACTTTTACTAGTTATGCAGAGCCTGTTATGCAGAACTTTTTACTTGTACTTCAGTACTTGTTATGCAATACTTGTACTTGTTATGCAATACTTGTACTTGTTATGCAGAGCCTGTTATGCAGTACTTTTACTTGTACTTCAGTACTTTTGCTCTGCTGTATCTGAGTCCTCTCAGGTGAACCTCTCACCTCAGAGTCGGAGCTGGACTCGGACTCGTTGACCAGAGAACTCTTCACATCGTCCAGGTCTCTCTCCGAGGAAACGTTTCTCTTTTCCTCCTGTTCTCCCTCGTCTTTGAACGCAATCAGCTCATCGTTGGCTCCCAGATCTCCGTCTGAAGCTAACATGCTAACATTAGCTGCTAACATGCTAACATCTAACTGTCCACTAACACGGACTTAACACCTAAGTTATAAAAGAAATAACAACCTACAACACCCGAGGAACTTTAACAGAACATCCGGGTCATGCTACACCTATTTCAAGCAGATGAATTTAGTGTTTTTGGGACTAAAAAAAACATGCTAAGCTATGATGCTAATCAATGCTACATGCGGCGTTCACAGACGACTCGGATTTGCCGCTGTTAAATTCCTGAGGTATGGGAATCCTCACAACAAAACTAGCTTTGAAAACAAGCTAACATGCTAAGCTCGTATGCTAACATGCTAAGCAGTGCTACAAGCGGCGTTCACTGACGCCTCGGTGTTTCCGTTGTTAAATTCCTGAGGTGTGGAAGTCGCTGTTTTCCAACCGAGAAAAGAGTCCATAAACAAAAGGGGGATTGACGGGAAAGCCTCCAAAATGGTTACAAAATATAAAAAATAGTCCATAAACAGAATGGCACTGACAGAGAAGGCTCTAAAATGGTTAAAAAAAATGTATAAATAATAGTTAAAATCCTCCCAGGACGGCTGACATTATCAACCCGACCGCGGTGCACTTCGCTCCGAGTGAAAAAGTTTACGTGTGTCGCTTTACTCCAGAAAAAGTAGATCCCTGTTTTGATTTAATTCCCACATCTTGAATGCAGTTTGGTTATAGAAATCCTCCCGATTTTAAGTCGACGGTTTCGGCATTTATTCAGAAAACAAGCCTGCGGTGCGGAGGCGTGGGAAACCTTTCTGGAGAGAGAGAGGAGTGAAGGGGGAAAAGAGTGCGCGGCGACCGGAGAACAGTGAAGGGGCGACGGGGACGCGCTGACCCCGGATCAGTTTAGCAAAGCGCGCTCCCGTGACCGCTCATGCCCGACAGGCTGGATGAACTGATCCTGGATCAGGAACAACAGGTTGATCCCATACGAGGCACAAAGAGGAAGGAGGGAGGAGTTTACATGGACAAAAAGGACATTTTTTAAGACCTTAAAGGAGCAGTTAGACTCTTTTTTCTAAAGTCAACTTGTATTTGTGTAATTAATCTATGGAAGAGGATTAGGGCAACATGAAAAAAAAATGTTAGGATGTTACCAAGAGTAAAAAAAAAAAAGAAAATCAGATCTGAGATTAGAGTCAGAATTCATTCACAAAATGTTTTATCATGTGGCCCTACTCCTCTTCCTTATGAATCAGAATTTACTGCCAGGTCTGTTCAGAGGTGGGAAGTAACTAAGTACATTTACTCAAGTACTGTACTTGAGTAACATTTCGAGATACCATTGTATGCTACTGTGTACTTCTACTCCACTACAGTTCAGAGGTACATGGTGTACTTTTCCTCCACTACATGTATTTAATACCCTTAGTTACTTTGCAGATGTGGATGAATGATGTGAAATATAACCAAGTGTTAAATCAGACTTTAGTTCCACCTGGAGTAAATCCACAAGCTACCCTGCAGTATACAAAGTCATTCAAACTAGCTGCACCTTTACCAGCTTTGAGAACACTTTCATGATCAATCATTATAAAACATATCATATATATTATTCTGAAATGGACCAATCTGCACAATGACTACTTTTACTGTCGCTACTTTCACTATATTTTGATGATAATACTTTTATACTTTTCCTTGAGGAACATTTTGAATGCAGGACTTTTACTGTAACTGAGTATTCCTACACTCTGGTACTTCTACTTTTACTCAAGTACAAGACCTGAGTACTTCTACTTTTACTCAAGTACAAGATCTGAGTCCTTCTACTTTTACTGAAGTACAAGATCTGTGTACTTCTACTTTTACTGAAGTACAAGATCTGAGTACTTCTACTTTTACTCAAGTACAAGATCTGAGTACTTCTACTTTTACTGAAGTACAAGATCTGTGTACTTCTACTTTTACTCAAGTACAAGATCTGAGTACTTCTACTTTTACTGAAGTACAAGATCTGAGTACTTCTACTTTTACTCCAGTACAAGATCTGAGTACTTCTACTTTTACTCAAGTACAAGATCTGAGTACTTCTACTTTTACTGAAGTACAAGATCTGTGTACTTCTACTTTTACTGAAGTACAAGATCTGAGTACTTCTACTTTTACTGAAGTACAAGATCTGAGTACTTCTACTTTTACTCCAGTACAAGATCTGAGTACTTCTACTTTTACTCAAGTACAAGATCTGAGTACTTCTACTTTTACTGAAGTACAAGATCTGTGTACTTCTACTTTTACTGAAGTACAAGATCTGAGTACTTCTACTTTTACTGAAGTACAAGATCTGAGTACTTCTACTTTTACTCAAGTACAAGACCTGAGTACTTCTACTTTTACTGAAGTACAAGATCTGAGTACTTCTACTTTTCCTCAAGTACAAGATCTGAGTACTTCTACTTTTACTGAAGTACAAGATCTGTGTACTTCTACTTTTACTGAAGTACAAGATCTGAGTACTTCTACTTTTACTGAAGTACAAGATCTGAGTACTTCTACTTTTACTCAAGTACAAGATCTGAGTACTTCTACTTTTACTCAAGTACAAGACCTGAGTACTTCTACTTTTACTGAAGTACAAGATCTGAGTACTTCTACTTTTACTCAAGTACAAGACCTGAGTACTTCTACTTTTACTCAAGTACAAGATCTGAGTACTTCTACTTTTACTCAAGTACAAGATCTGAGTACTTCTACTTTTACTCAAGTACAAGACCTGAGTACTTCTACTTTTACTCAAGTACAAGATCTGAGTACTTCTACTTTTACTCAAGTACAAGATCTGACTACTTCTACTTTTACTCAAGTACAAGATCTGAGTACTTCTACTTTATAAAACATTCAATCATTATAAAACATATCATATATATTATTCTGAAATGGACCAATCTGCACAATGACTACTTTTACTGTCGCTACTTTCACTATATTTTGATGAGAATACTTTTATACTTTCACTTGAGGAACATTTTGAATGCAGGACTTTTACTTGTAATAGAGTATTCCTACACTCTGGTACTTCTACTTTTACTCAAGTACACAGTCTTAGTACGTCTTCCACCTCTGGGTCTGTTTACATACACAATGCTTTGGCGTATGGTGCTGCAAACATAATGAAATAAGTTGTAAGAAAAGTAAAGAATACAACGATTATAAAACGAAAATAGATTTAGCTGTGAAACAGACTGAGAGTAAACATAAGTGAATCTACTCATTATGCAGAATGAGTACATGTACACTCACATGTGTACACGTTTAAGAATAACTGTTCTCACGTGTACTTCTTGTGTTTTTACTGCAGGTCGGCCACAGGTCAGAGCCACGAGCAGCTGTATAACCCCGGAGAGGAAACATGTGTTACGTCCATCAGCACTGCAGGACTTTACACATAAAAACTGAACTCTGCAGAGCTGAGAGAGGGAAGACCTGCACACTGCAATGCATTGTGGGTAGTATAGGCGCTGTGGGAGAAGAACACGAGGAATAAAAAAAGATGATATGACTCTTTCTGATTCTTTTATTTACAATATGTCTCTGAGTCCGGTGTGGCGGTGAAGCAGCGTGGGATCATGGGAGTTGTAGTCTTGAGAACTCCTCCCATGTTCATGAAATAAAGTAAAAAGTACTTTAGCCTCTGAGATATAGCACAGTAGAAGTATAAAGTGTCAGAACATAGACGTACGTAAGTAAAGAACAATAAAACAATAATAGAAACAACTGTTCTCTAATTATAATTGTCCTTATTACATTTCCATGTTAAAAGAGGGAGGCGTGTGGCGCAGTGGGTTAGTGCGTTGGTGTTGGGATCAGGGGGGGCACAGGTTCAAACCCCACTGCAGTCAGCATGTCGTTGTGTCCCTGAGACACTTCACCCCAAAGTGCTCCTGTGGGGATTGCCCACAGTATTGAGTAAGTCGCTTTGGATAAAAGCGTCTAACAAGTGACATGTGATGTAAAATAAATGTAATAAAAAAAACACACAAGAAACAACCACGACAACAAAACACATGCAATATATATACTGAGACCTGGTATTAAAAAACATGAATGAATGCTTTGACAAGTGTGCTTAGAAGACGGCAGATGAGAATGTTCAACCCAGTCTCACGGCATTTTGTGTTATTAGTCACGAAATTAATGTAATCTATTGATTCGTGTTCACCAACACGATTTTCACCTTTTTTTCGTGTCACACAGAACGATTTTAAATGCAATGTATTTCTATTGGTAGTGTGTTTCGTGCCTGCACCACGTCTTTTTGTCCGGTCGGGTCTTGGAAGACCAGAAGCTGTGTGGTTCATAAAAACATGTTCTTACTCAATATCAAGCCATGATTATTGTTTTTATTTAAAATTGTATAATGTCTGTGTGTTTTTGCCGTCAGTGAGGAAAATAAATGGCTCAGAGCCTCAGAATACTGACATCTGTATTTGTTGTCATCTTTTTTTCCTTCTAATTTGTTATTATTTGGTGCAGGCACGAAACATACTACCAATAGAAATACATTGCTTCTAAAATCGTTCTGTGTCAGAATACTGAAATCTGTATTTTTTTAAATGTCTTTTTCCTTCTAATTTGTTATTATTTACATTGCTTTTAAAATCGTTCTGTGTGACACGAAAAAAATGGCGAAATCGTGTTGGTGAACACGAATCAATAGATTAATTTCGTGACTATAACACGAAATGCCGTGAGACTGGGTTGGAATGTTTAAATAGTTTTCTGAATGGATATTTTGAATTGTCTTTGTTGTTGTATGTATTTGTGTTATCTGTTATATCTCTAGCTTCACTAGAGGGTGGTGCTATGTATGCTACTTTGATGTATTGTATGCTAAATCCGCCATTGTCCCGAAGTATACTTTTATCTGATGTACTCGCTGGAATACGCTCTGTGTTTTTTCCCCGTAAAACCTGAAAATAAAAATAAAGTTACAAAAAACGTTTGATCTTCACATCTTGAAGATCAAACGCAAACACAATCTTTAGTCTACATCGAACGCCCTCGCCGTAGCGTGGCGGCGAAAATGAATATGCTAATTTTATTTAGCCTTTTATCTGCTCTGTTTCATTTGCTGATAACAATGTACATTTCCACGCTGTTGCACAAATCTATGCTTCTGATATTAAAATCATAATCACTACATTTTTTTCTGAATGGAGATGGTATCGAACAGGCTAAGCTAACTTCGTCAAAACTCACAGCAACTTCACACAGACAGAAATAAAGCAGCGACTGTGTTCACAACAGACAGTCTGTGTAGCCTACATGTTTATTCTTATCCAGTTTCTGAACATATATGAGGAGCTGTGAGCTCTGTGTGCTAACAGTTTACAGCTTACAGCTAACAGTTTACAGCTAACAGATAACAGATTACAGCTAACAGTTTACAGCTAACAGCTAACAGATAACAGATAACAGATAACAGATAACAGTTTACAGCGAACAGCTAACAGATAACAGATAACAGATTACAGCTAACAGATAACAGATAACAGATAACAGTTTACAGCGAACAGCTAACAGATTACAGCTAACAGATTACAGCTATCAGCTAACTGATAACATTTGACGGTTTACAGCTAACAGCTATCAGCTAAGAGCTAACAGCTAACAGCTTAGAGCTAACAGATAACGGCTACTGATTACGTTTTCTGATTCAACGTCAGCTTAGATTCTCACAGCTGATTGGCTTTAAAGGCCGCTACACACCAACCCAAGGTTCAAGGTTCTTTATTGTCAATCTGACATAGCTACAGAGTAATTATGTAGTTGAAAATCTTATGTCACAGGCTTCTCCAACAATGCAACATAATAACATAATAACAATAAGAGCAAGAGCAATACAAAAAGAATAATAGTTATAAAATAAAATAAAGTGATGATGTGGAATAGTGCAGTACGAGTCTATATACAAGTTATTGGAATGATATATATATATATATTAGGTATTAGGTATACTACTGAGTAGCAGATGAATGTTTTGAAGTTGTTTCAACAGTTCAATTTTTTAACAGTCTCACTGCCCGCGGGAAGAAACTGTCTCCGAATCTTCTTGTCCTTGCCAGGATGCTGCGGTAACGTCTGCCAGACGGCAACAGAAAGAACAGTTTGTGGCTGGGGTGATGGGGGTCTTTGATAATCCGTAGTGATTTCTTCCTGAGCCGCTGGGAGTAAAGGTCCTCCATGGATGGCAGCTCCGTCCTGGTGATGTTCTGTGCAGTTTTCACCACCCTCTGTAAAGCCTTACGATCGAGGTCGGTGCAGCTGCCGTACCAGGCCGTCATGCTGCCAGTGAGGATACTCTCTATGGTGCACCTGTAGAAGGTCAGGATGCTCTCTATGGTGCACCTGTAGAAGGTCAGGATGCTCTCTATGGTGCACCTGTAGAAGGTCAGGATGCTCTCTATGGTGCACCTGTAGAAGGTCAGGATGCTCTCTATGGTGCACCTGTAGAAGGTCAGGATGCTCTCTATGGTGCACCTGTAGAAGGTCAGGATGCTCTCTATGGTGCACCTGTAGAAGGTCAGGATGCTCTCTATGGTGCACCTGTAGAAGGTCAGGATACTCTCTATGGAGCACCTGTAGAAGGTCAGGATACTCTCTATGGTGCACCTGTAGAAGGTCAGGATGCTCTCTATGGTGCACCTGTAGAAGGTCAGGATACTCTCTATGGTGCACCTGTAGAAGGTCAGGATCCTCTCTATGGTGCACCTGTAGAAGGTCAGGATGCTCTCTATGGTGCACCTGTAGAAGGTCAGGATACTCTCTATGGTGCACCTGTAGAAGGTCAGGATACTCTCTATGATGCACCTGTAGAAGGTCAGGATACTCTCTATGGTGCACCTGTAGAAGGTCAGGGTCCTCTCTATGGAGCACCTGTAGAAGGTCAGGATCCTCTCTATGGTGCACCTGTAGAAGGTCAGGATGCTCTCTATGGTGCACCTGTAGAAGTTGCAGAGTATCCTGGAATCCATGTTGAACCTCCTCAGCCTGCTGAGGAAGAAGAGCCGCTGTCGAGCTTTCTTGGTGATGGTGGTGGTGTGAAGAGTCCATGTCAGGTCCTCAGTGATGTGGACCCCAAGGAACCTGAAGCTGCTGACTCTCTCCACCGTAGTCCCATTGATGGCGATGGGGGCGTGTCCCTCTCCCTGCTGCTTCCTGTAATCCACAATCAGCTCCTTTGTTTTGCTGATGTTGAGATGGAGGTTGTTATCATGGCACCAAGATTTGGGAGTCAGAGGCCGTCAGAGGCAGTCGGGCATTCGCGGCGCCCTACTCAGGTTGGTGTGTCCCGCACCGTCGTTGCTTTACGGCACATTTTCACACCTCAACATGTTGAATCGGCCAAAGAAAGTTGGCCAAATAAATCACTCTGATTGGCTGTTGCCTCTTTTGAATGACGAATACACACTACCGCTGCCTGCTGGTAAGGACAGTTATTGCCACTCGTCGACTGAAGTCTTTGCGGTGTGTTCGTAGGCGGGCGGGGTAGCCGACGCAGGCGACGTAGCGGACGTACAAGTCGGGACGCCTTCGGTACGCGTTCTTTGGTCTCAGGTTGGTGTGTAGCGGCCTTAAGAGACAGCGTCACGTACATTTATCGCTGGATTTAAAAATGAACTCTCGCGACTGACAGCTTGAATTTGCGTCTCTCTACGCGTCTTTGCTTTTACTTTACATGTAATTGCGACGCGATAAACACCTAACATGACTTCCATGGGGGGAAAAAGAGGGTTGGGTCGAGTCTGAAACATTTTGGAGGCAGATTTTTGGGGTTAAAAGTGAGCAGAGGTATGGCCTCTTCCCCCACAATCCTGCATATCCTTGGGGGGTCTTTACAGTCTGGCTCTGAGCCAAACAGGAACCCTCGCTGTGATTCACACAGCTGCTGGTGTGTGTGTGTGTGTGTGTGTGTGTGTGTGTGTGTGTGTGTGTGTGTGTGTGTGTGTGTGTGTGTGTGTGTGTGTGTGTGTGTGTGTGTGTGTGTGTGTGTGTGTGTGTGCATAAAGTATTTAATGTATACAAATTATTTAATTAGTCCAAGTTTTTTTGTGTTTTTTTTCTATTTCTTCATTCCCACCATGTTTTTTTCTTCACTTCTTTCTGTTTGTTTACTTTGAAATCTTTATTTCTCTTTGCACCATGAATAATACAAACACACACTTTAAATGGTATTGGACATAAAACAAATACATATTGAACCGTAGGGCATGTCAGATTTCTATACTTTATAATGTGAAACATTTCAACACACATGTTAGTTAGAAAGTGAAACAGATTGGTGTGTGTGTGTGTGTGTGTGTGTGTGTGTGTGTGTGTGTGTGTGTGTGTGTGTGTGTGTGTGTGTGTGTGTGTGTATCTGCAGAGGCCCGTCAGGAATGCAATGGTTTCTCAGAGTAACAGAAGTCAGCTGTGAACACTCGCAGGTTTTACAGATCCGTAACCCGGCTTCCTGCTCGTAGCTGGAAATGAAACCGGAGATCTGGGCGTCGTCCGGACTCCAGATGTTCTGATTCTCTCCATCACTTTCCCTCCTGACAGGAGCACAAAGAACACTTCTCAGGGGGGCTGAAGTACACGGATAGTTCTCTATCCATCATCATTTCATTCACAAGGTTACAGAGGTGTGAAATAACTAAGTAGACTTCAAGTACTGTACTTAAGTACAATGTTGAGGTACTTGTACTTTACTTGAGTATTTCACATGCTACTGGGTACTTCCACTCCACTACAATTCTGAGGTAAATGGCTGCACAATGACTACTTTTACTGTCGCTACTTTCACTATATTTTGATGATAATACCTTTCTACTTTTACTTGAGGAACATTTTGAATGCAGGACTTTTAGAGTATTCCTACACTCTGGTACTTCTACTTTTACTCAAGTACAAGACCTGAGTACTTATACTTTTACTCAAGTACAAGATCTGAGTACTTCTACTTTTACTCAAGTACAAGATCTGAGTACTTCTACTTTTACTCAAGTACAAGATCTGAGTACTTATACTTTTACTCAAGTACAAGATCTGAGTACTTCTACTTTTACTCAAGTACAAGATCTGAGTACTTCTACTTTTACTCAGGTACAAGATCTGAGTACTTCTACTTTTACTCAAGTACAAGATCTGAGTACTTCTACTTTTACTCAAGTACAAGACCTGAGTACTTCTACTTTTACTCAAGTACAAGATCTGAGTACTTCTACTTTTAATCAAGTACATATCTGAGTACTTCTACTTTTACTCAAGTAGAAGATCTGAGTACTTATACTTTTACTCAAGTACAAGATCTGAGTACTTCTACTTTTACTCAAGTACAAGATCTGAGTACTTCTACTTTTACTCAAGTACAAGGTCTGAGTACTTCTACTTTTACTCAAGTACAAGGTCTGAGTACTTCTACTTTTACTCAAGTACAAGATCTGAGTACTTCTACTTTTACTCAAGTACAAGACCTGAGTACTTCTACTTTTACTCAGTACAAGATCTGAGTACTTCTACTTTTACTCAAGTACAAGACCTGAGTACTTCTACTTTTACTCAAGAACAAGACCTGAGTACTTCTACTTTTACTCAAGTACAAGATCTGAGTACTTATACTTTTACTCAAGTACAAGATCTGAGTACTTATACTTTTACTCAAGTACAAGATCTGAGTACTTCTACTTTTACTCAAGTACAAGATCTGAGTACTTATACTTTTACTCAAGTACAAGATCTGAGTACTTCTACTTTTACTCAAGTACAAGATCTGAGTACTTCTACTTTTACTCAGGTACAAGATCTGAGTACTTCTACTTTTACTCAAGTACAAGATCTGAGTACTTCTACTTTTACTCAAGTACAAGATCTGAGTACTTCTACTTTTACTCAAGTACAAGATCTGAGTACTTCTACTTTTACTCAAGTACAAGATCTGAGTACTTCTACTTTTACTCAAGTACAAGATCTGAGTACTTCTACTTTTACTCAGGTACAAGATCTGAGTACTTCTACTTTTACTCAAGTACAAGATCTGAGTACTTCTACTTTTACTCAAGTACAAGGTCTGAGTACTTCTACTTTTACTCAAGTACAAGGTCTGAGTACTTCTACTTTTACTCAAGTACAAGATCTGAGTACTTCTACTTTTACTCAAGTACAAGATCTGAGTACTTCTACTTTTACTCAAGTACAAGGTCTGAGTACTTCTACTTTTACTCAAGTACAAGGTCTGAGTACTTCTACTTTTACTCAAGTACAAGATCTGAGTACTTCTACTTTTACTCAAGTACCAGATCTGAGTACTTCTACTTTTACTACAAGATCAGAGTACTTCTACTTTTACTACAAGATCAGAGTACTTCTACCAGCTCTGGGTGCTCATGGAAACACTATTTGTATTCCTTGTAGTTTCTTTAATACTATAAAACATACTTGTCTCGTACTTTTCGTCACTTTTACGTTTTCCACTTTATTTGAAAAGAGATGAGACCCCCTAAACAAGAGTCACGCTCTTGCTTTGGGTTGAAAAAAAGCATGGCTAAATGAAGCTCTCTAATGTGGCATCACTTTCTCCCAACAGGTATCTGTAAATGAGCAGAATATAAAGGTGTTCTCTGGAGGGGGGGACAAAGGGAGAGCAGAGACCCCCAATAGAGAGACCCAGGAGGGGGTTTCTCCAGCAGGCTGCTCTCCACAGGGGGCTCTTCAGCTGGGAGTGGGACCATCCAACTGTATGTTTATGAATGTGTGTGTTGGTGTGTGTTCCTTTGTGTGTTCAGGCTGTGTCTTTAAGGCAATGATGGGCTAATGCTAACAGAGCATGTTAATGTGTAAACAAACCCTCGTGCTGTTCGGAGGGTCTTCTGCTCTTTCTGAGCTTCTCCTTAAGGTTTTATAAAAAGTGCAGTCAGTGGAAACTCTGAGGTCAGGGTTCTTTGTGTGTTTTGTGGTTGTGGTGTTTGAATCAGAACCAGAATCAGAATCAGAATCCCTTTATTATTTTATTAGTGTGTTTGTTTGATATTTCTTGATTTTTTTATACACTTGCTTCATTTTTCACTCTTTAGTGTCCCCTGGGCTGCGTTTCACTTCGGTTAAATGGATTCCTTGCATCCCTCACTTGCGTCGTTTCCCTGCGACTAGTCCCTCCCACCAGGAAGCATGGAGAGACGCAAGGAAACCACGAGAAGCAGGGAAATGAGTTTTAAGAGCAATGGGACGTCCTTTCCTCCGGAGCGTCACGTGAAGCGACGTCCGTTTGTGATGACGCTGCACAGCTGATCGTCTGACAGCAGCCAGCTCTGTCCCCGTTGTTTTCACAAACACCCCCGCCTCTGTTAGTACACATTTACTGACACAAACATTTGTATCATCTGTTGTAGACCCAAATACATTAAATAAGAACTCATTCTCAAAAAAGATAAACGCCATTCTTAAAATGTATAAACGAACAATAGTTAGATTAATATTGATTAGAGTGCACAATAGAAATAAAATAATTCAGAGAAGAAAAAGAGATATGTTATCTATCAAAACCCAGTTAGATTAACATTCATTGGATTGCACACTTTGTCTGTTTGTGTGGATATGTAGCACATTAACATGTTAAATAGCACTTAATGACTGACTGAATGGAAATGACAATAAATGAAAATGTAAAACGAAAAAAGCGATCATGAAAATGTTTCCAATAAATGAATAAAATGATTTTTGAGCACTTTGTTGTTCAGATATATCACTTATTTGTAACTGAATGATGCATTCATTGAAACAGAACACGGTATGAACTGAGGAGTGAGTCCCGTGAGTTTCATGTGTTTTCTTCACTCCGCTGGGAAACTGCTCTCATGTCAAGAAGCATCAGATCAGTGCATGCGCTGCATCGTCCAATCAGTGAGCGATACACAGTAAGGGGGCGGGGCGAGTCTCTGAGGATTTCATCGAAGGATGGTCTGGTGGTTCCTCGATTATAGCTCCTCCATTATCGCTCCTCGCTCCTCAGTCCTCGGTCCTCCGGCAAAAATAAGGCCATTGGGACGCTACTCAAGATGGCGCAGACAAATCAACTTCCGGTGAGACCGAGACCGAGGAGCGAGGAAATGAAAAATAAGAGAAGTGAAACGCAGCCCCTGGTCTCCAGCTGTGTGCGTCACTCTTTAGTGTCCCCTGGTCTCCCAGCTGTGTGCGTCACTCTTTAGTGTCCCCTGGTCTCCAGCTGTGTGCGTCACTCTTTAGTGTCCCCTGGTCTCCCAGCTGTGTGCGTCACTCTTTAGTGTCCCCTGGTCTCCAGCTGTGTGCGTCACTCTTTAGTGTCCCCTGGTCTCCCAGCTGTGTGCATCACTCTTTAGTGTCCCCTGGCCTCCCAGCTGTGTGCGTCACTCTTTAGTGTCCCCTGGTCTCCCAGCTGTGTGCGTCACTCTTTAGTGTCCCCTGGTCTCCAGCTGTGTGCGTCACTCTTTAGTGTCCCCTGGTCTCCCAGCTGTGTGCATCACTCTTTAGTGTCCCCTGGCCTCCCAGCTGTGTGCGTCACTCTTTAGTGTCCCCTGGTCTCCCAGCTGTGTGCGTCACTCTTTAGTGTCCCCTGGTCTCCCAGCTGTGTGCGTCACTCTTTAGTGTCCTCTGGTCTCCCAGCTGTGTGCGTCACTCTTTAGTGTCCCCTGGTCTCCAGCTGTGTGCGTCACTCTTTAGTGTCCCCTGGTCTCCCAGCTGTGTGCGTCACTCTTTAGTGTCCCCTGGTCTCCCAGCTGTGTGCGTCACTCTTTAGTGGTCCCCTGGTCTCCCAGCTGTGTGCGTCACTCTTTAGTGTCCCCTGGTCTCCCAGCTGTGTGCATCACTCTTTAGTGTCCCCTGGTCTCCCAGCTGTGTGCGTCACTCTTTAGTGTCCCCTGGTCTCCCAGCTGTGTGCGTCACTCTTTAGTGTCCCCTGGTCTCCAGCTGTGTGCGTCACTCTTTAGTGTCCCCTGGTCTCCAGCTGTGTGCGTCACTCTTTAGTGTCCCCTGGTCTCCCAGCTGTGTGCGTCACTCTTTAGTGTCCCCTGGTCTCCCAGCTGTGTGCGTCACTCTTTAGTGTCCCCTGGTCTCCAGCTGTGTGCGTCACTCTTTAGTGTCCCCTGGTCTCCTCAAGTTGCTGAATGTTCTCTAAATGCTGCATGTGTTGTTGCTGGAGATGTGGAACATTTGGGGTTTTATATCTGCATCCTTTCTGAAGCTGCAGCTCCTGATGGAAGTTGTGTTGGCCCCCGTGCATAAATCTACACAATAACACACACTTGGTTCTGTTCATGCCGAGCTGGCGTTCTGAGAGATGGCAGCAGACAGCAGCTGCTCTTCTTCCTCCAGCAATAGAAGTTAGAACCCAAACTAAACGTACAGCTGCCGATGACTCTCTGATGGAGACACACACACGCACGCACGCACGCACGCACGCGCACACACACACACACACATACACACACACACACACACACACGCGCACATACACACACACACATACACGCACACACACACACACACACACACACAAACACACACACACACACACACGCGCACACACACACACACACACACACACACACACACACACACATACACACACAAACACACACACACACACAGAGCCTGGATCTACATGTCATCATTCTGCAAGAACGTTTTTTTTTGCACTTTCGTGTCTATGTGTGTGTGTTCATTTGTGTGTATGTGTTTTCTGAGTTTGTGTGTGACTGAACTGTGCGTGTCTGTGTGTTTATTTTATGTTTCTTGATTTGTTAACTTGCTTCATTGTTATTATTTGTTTAAGTGTTTATGTATGTGTGTGTGTGTGTGTGTGTGTGTGTGTGTGTGTGTGTGTGTGTGTGTGTGTATGTGTGTGTGTGTGTTGCCCCCTGTTGACATTGCAAAGCTATTGCACAGTAACTAACCCTCTATCGCCCCCTATGGCCGTTTCCACTTCATTGCACCGAAGCACCACTTCATCTCCAGGACAGTCCCAGGGTGTTAAGAGTTAAGATGAACTAAATATTAGGAAATGTTATTTTGTTTAATTGACTGTCCTTTTGTGGCATACTTTTAAAATATTTAACAAAGTCATAATTAGGTATAGTCGCTCATAACATTAAATCTACAGTGATAAATGGTTCTCATGTTCTCAATAGTGGGTGTCGACGTTAGTCACACATTTAAACACGTTGTTCACACACTCATACAGTATCTAAGGAACTGGTTTGTGTTGCATTGGATTGTGGGAGAAATGTACAAATGCAAAGCCACTATCTGCTATGAGGAAGTCAACCAGAGCTCAACACAAACACTTACAAAAATAAGCCAAATTCTCAGGAAATAAGGAAAATCATTGGTTTTCAAATTGAGCAACATTTTATTGAAGTAAACAAAATCCTTAATTACAAAATTGAGCACAAACTCATCACATAGTCCTTTACATTTAATAAGAACATAATAAGCTAAATTCTTATGAAAAAAAGCTGAATTTCTAAAAATAAAACTCTAAAAATATGCAATTTTATGAAATGAGAACAATCCCTAATAATAAACAATAAGCACAAATATTGAATGCAAACCTGAGCACTTATGAAGTAGGAACACGTCTTCAATCCTAAATTACAGAAATAGAACACATCTAAAATCACTTCACAAAATGCATCACAGTTCTTATGAAGTCAGCTAAATCCTTAAAGATGAAAACATGCAAATGCTTTATTACAAAACTGAGTATAGTTCATGTGACATGAGGACATTTCTTAATTGAGAAGAAAGCACTCAGTCCCATCTGTGTTAGTATAACAGCTCACATCATGGGAACAGTAGAAATGGCCCTGCATGTGAACCACAAGGGAACGCTAACGTTAAGGCATCAGGTTCATATCTTGGAAACAACATGAACTTGTGAAAAGATAGGGACAGGAGAATTCAAAAGGACTTAGGAGAAGAGACTGAGTTTTCTATACAGCGGACTACATGGACGTATAATAAGAACGACGGACTACTGTAAACTCTGGGTTGGTCGGGTCGCGGAGGTATCAGTTCCAGCAGAGAGCCCCAAACGTTCCTTTCCCCTCATCAACCAGCTCTGACTGGGGGTCCCAAGGCGCTCCCAGGCCAGAGGAGAGATATAATCCCTCCACCTGGTCCTAGGTCTACCCCTCGGTCTCCTCCCAGCTGGACGTGCCTGGAACACCTCCCTAGGGAGGCGCCCAGGTGGCATCCTTACTAGGTGCCCGAACCTAGGCACGCGAAGGAGGAGTGAAGGAGGAGCGGTTCAACTCCTTGTCCCTCCCTGATGACTGAACTTCTCACCTTACCCCTAAGGGAGACGCCAGCCACCCTGCGGAGAAAACCCATCTCGGCCGCTTGTATCCGCGATCTCGTTCTTTTGGTCATGACAGTAGTCCGTCGTTCTTATTATTCATCCATGTAGTCCGCTGTATAGAAAACTGTAGTTTCCCCACAGCAGCAGAAGCATATTCATGACGTCCACTGGTGCATCATAAATACATCGGATAGTGTAAATGCAGTCTCTTCTCCTAAGTCCTTTTGAATTCTCCTATCCACTATTCCTTAACCCTGTGATGTTTCACACAGAGGTCAAGGGATAGACGATAGGGTTAGACGATAGGAGCAGATTTGTGGACTATTCGACTGCAGCCGAGGTCTTTGGAGCTGCTACTCTGCTCCCTGAGCTCCTTCCTCTTCTGCAGGAACATCCAGGTCATCATAATCCAGCTCAATGTCATCAATGTCATCATAATCCAGCTCGATGTCCTCCTGTCGGCCCGGCCTCCGCCCCCTGGTGGCCTGGAGAGACATGACAGCACACAGATGAGACTTCCTGCATCACTCCTGTTCAATAACACACAGGCCCAATCCCAAACCGCCCCCTACACCCTACCCCTACACACTACCCCTCCGTTTGCGCGTTCGAGCGGAGGGTCCGCCACATTAAGTGCTGTTCCAAACCAACGAGTGTGGAGCGGTGTGGAGGGGGAGTGGGCTATCAAGCCCTCAAACAGCGAGTCTGCATCGGTGCTGACTGGAGACCGGTCTCTACCTGACCGGAGTCACGCTGTGTGTCCGTCAGGAAACACGCTCTTTACAGTTCCAGCAAACATCCACTGATAAACTGCCATGTTAACAACCTCATGATAACCTCATGTGTTTTTAACTTAGGATCATACCTGTGTTTAGTCTAGAAAAAGGTAAATGTGTGCATTTTATTATAAAGTTGTGTATATTTACAGATGGTTGCAAAAACTAAGAAGCTTATAAAAATCTGGTTTAAAACTAAAAGAGCTTTACAAAAAAGTAACACAATTAAAGATGTTTGGAGTTTTATTTTAGTTATTCATTTTAATTCTTTGTCAAAGAGATGCTGATTTGAAAGCGTTGTTACATACAGTTACGGCACTTCCTGTTTCTGCCGGAGAGAGGGGAGTTTGTCCCAAAGCTTGCCGCTGTATTTACTCCCTCCATCTGACAGGAGGGAGCCTCGTTGAGCTGCGAGTGTCACTCCACGGAGTTCACTACGTCACGGAGGGGGAGTGTGTAGGGCGTGGTTTGGGATTGGGTCACACTATTTCATTCAGTCAGTGGAACAACAACATGTTTCAGTCCCTCATCATTCAGTCAGTGGAACAACAACATGTTTCAGTCCCTCATCATTCAGTCAGTGGAACAACAACATGTTTCAGTCCCTCATCATTCAGTCAGTGGAACAACAACATGTTTCAGTCCCTCATCATTCAGTCAGTGGAACAACAACATGTTTCAGTACCTCATCATTCAGTCAGTGGAACAACAACATGTTTCAGTCCCTCATCATTCAGTCAGTGGAACAACAACATGTTTCAGTACCTCATCATTCAGTCAGTGGAGGAACAACAACATGTTTCAGTACCTCATCATTCAGTCAGTGGAACAACAACATGTTTCAGTCCCTCATCATTCAGTCAGTGGTGGAACAACAACATGTTTCAGTACCTCATCATTCAGTCAGTGGTGGAACAACAACATGTTTCAGTACCTCATCATTCAGTCAGTGGTGGAACAACAACATGTTTCAGTACCTCATCATTCAGTCAGTGGTGGAACAACAACATGTTTCAGTACCTCATCATTCAGTCAGTGGAACAACAACATGTTTCAGTACCTCATCATTCAGTCAGTGGTGGAACAACAACATGTTTCAGTACCTCATCATTCAGTCAGTGGTGGAACAACAACATGTTTCAGTACCTCATCATTCAGTCAGTGGTGGAACAACAACATGTTTCAGTACCTCATCATTCAGTCAGTGGAACAACAACATGTTTCAGTACCTCATCATTCAGTCAGTGGAACAACAACATGTTTCAGTACCTTATCATTCAGTCAGTGGAACAACAACATGTTTCAGTACCTCATCATTCAGTCAGTGGAACAACAACATGTTTCAGTACCTCATCATTCAGTCAGTGGTGGAACAACAACATGTTTCAGTACCTCATCATTCAGTCAGTGGAACAACAACATGTTTCAGTACCTCATCATTCAGTCAGTGGAACAACAACATGTTTCAGTACCTCATCATTCAGTCAGTGGTGGAACAACAACATGTTTCCGTACCTTGCAGTAGAAGTAAAGGCCGACGGTCACCAGCAGCTGAGTCAGGAGCAGGACGACGGCTCGGATGATAAAAGGTTTTGGATCTGATGGAACACCTGGACAGCATCACATCAAGAGTCAGCAAACACTCTGTAGAGACCTGAACCCTGAAATCACTGCAGCATGGAGTCATTTATAATACATAGCTGTATTAGTTACATTAAACTGATAGTACTCATGTTGATACTCCAATATAAACTAGAACTGATTAGACAATCAACCGGTTGGTGTGGAAAAAGATGTCAAGGAATAATAAGTTGTCAGGAGTCTGGTATCCTGATGAACTTGTGGCAGCTAAAGCGTCATCTTCATCTTCACACACTTGGGAAGAAATTATTGTCTAAACGTTGTCGCGTCTCTATGAAACGTCATTTTGAGAGAGCATGCTTTTGATCCTGTGGATCACTTTAGCTTTCTGCGGACCATGTCTGGCCAAACAACTTTCACGAACAGGTATGGCGAGAAGCCCCGGCCTCTACGCTCCTACAGCAGCGAGGCTATGCTGGAGCTACATTGCGATCGGCCTCCTACGAATACATCAAGCCACCTGTGCTCTTCGATATTGGATGACATCCCTCAGGAGCTGCTTAGAAACACCAGGAAAAAGAGACGAGGAAGGAGGGGAGGCGGAGATTCAGCCGGCCTCCACTTCCATCATCATTCTCACAAATCTGCGCTCACTGAGCAACAAAGTGGACACATTAAGGACATACACAAGGTACTGTCGTGAGGCCTCTTTATTATGCTTCAGGGAAAGTTGGCTCCAATCTACGATGCCTGAATCTCTCTCTGAAGTACCCCGTATGCCTGAATCTCTCTCTGAAGTACCCGGATCCAGCCTTGTTCGAGCAGACAGGGATGCGAACTCGGGGAAAACCAGGGGAGGCGGTATTTGTGTGTATATCAATGATCTGTGGTGCCGATCATACTCAGTAAAATGTAAAACCTGTGATCCCAACGTAGAAATTCTCGGCATGACGTTAAGACCCTTTTATCTGCCTAGAGAATTCGGGTGTATTTTACTGTTTGTTGTTTACGTGCCTCCCAGCTGCAGAGCGTCACTGGTGGCCGACTCCATCACTGGCCGTGTTCACGAGCTGCAACTCAGCGACCCCGATGCACCGTCATTAGTGCTCGGGGACATGAACCAATGTCGCCTGGAGACTGTGTTACCTGGGTTCCAACAGTATGTTAGGGATCCCACCAGAAAAGACAATATCCTGGACAAATGCTTTGTTAACGATAAAGGAGCCTATGTGTCTAAATGCAGACCACCAATACTGAACTCTGATCATAATGCTGTGAATATGGTACCTGTGTATAAGACCAAGCTGAAGAGAAGTCAACCAGAACATAAAGTAATAAAGACATGGACAGATTGGGACATTTTTCAGGAAGGTTCACTAGATGAAATAACTATTACCAATGACTATATTAACTTCTGTGTAGAACTAGTTAAATGACTAATGACTAGTTGTTCCCACTAAAGAAATACAAATCTATCCAAATAATAAATCATATGTGACTAAGGACATTAAAACAGTTATAGATACCAGGAAAATAGCTTTCAAAAACAAAGACTATGGAGCACTTAAACAGACAGAGAGAGAACTGAAAGTCAAATTGAGAGAATCAAAACTGGCACAGAGAGCTTTTGGAAAATGCTTTTAAAGCCAAAAAACCCCAAAAGTATGGAATACCCTGAAAATCATGACAGGAATGTCATCTTCAGCGAAACCTATTGTGACGGACAATGAATTTTGTTTTGCCAATGAACTAAACACGTTCTTTACCCATTTCGAGTCATTGGATAATTCTGCAAAGTGCATACCTGCCAACCCTACCGATTTGGGCGGTAGTCTACCGCTTTTGACATGTTTCTACCGCCTACAGACTTAGCTGGCTTTCCCTACAGATTTTCAATCTTCCCAAACAATAACAAATAAAAATGACACTACATAGACACTGGACTCGACTTTTGGCGGACACCGTTTGCAGCGTGTCTGTGATCGCATCACACTAACAGTCCTCTGTGTTTCTGAAAGAGAAACAACGTACAGACCGGGGGTAATGCTGCCTTTCCTCTGCACCGCCGGGGCTGATGGGTAATCACTCCCAAATGAGTTAAGGGAATGGAGACGAGGCATTTGAGTCCTGCAGGGTTTCCCCGTTAATATCAACGGGGAGACTTTGGGATATTTATCTCCCATTCTTTTACTTTTCGTGCATTTTACAGACCAAACATGCCATTGATGTCACTGTTTACCAAACTACCACTTTTTCTGAAAATTGCATAAAATGATGCAATATATGTTAAATACATGGTTTATACATATAATTACTGGGGTTCCATTTCTTCTGATTACCTAATTTGGGCGTGCACATTTGCCACACGCAAACCTACCTCTTTTGGATTTGGAAAGGTTGGCACGTACAGATGGAGCATCTTATTTCAGACTCCAGCATACAGCTTCCTGCCTACTACCAGCCAGTTACCTGCCTAAGACCTGCCAAAGACCAGTATCTGGGAATGTTAAGCCCTCCCACAATTTTCCAACAGGGCGTTGCCAGATTTTCAATTTAGGGTTTAACCAGGAGATGGCGCTATATATTAAATAACTATGGCCAAACTAAGACTTAGTTTTTCACAAGAGAAAATGCAGATATTATATAAAAAACTAAAGTTAAAATCTTGTTTTTAATGCCCCAAGAGCAATAAAAACACTTGTTAAAAAAAATCCTGAGTGAGGCTTTCATAAATTGCATTTAGCTGACACTTTTATCCAAAGCGACTTACTATTTAATAAATGATAAATGAATATTCATAATAGTATGAGTGATGTGTGATTATTATTCATGCTATATACTGATATAGGGCTAAGTAAGCAATCAATCCTGCAAATTAACCCTTAGTTGTTCAATATATTTATTCAGACAATGTGAGTAGAAATACAGAAATTCTGCTCCCACCTAAGGCCAACGTTGCAATATTACAACATTTCCCTAAAAACTTACCAAAACGTAAACATTTTTAAAACTCTTTCATTTCTGCTCCAGAGGCCAGGGGTTAAATTGGGATTTGATATGTGGGGGGGCTCTGTTAGAAGGTGCGACGGGGGAGGGGGGAGAGGGTTAGACGCTCGTGAATTGTCAACGGGGGGGGTTGACATCAGAGCATCGTCCTATGGGCTTAGCCCCGGACAGGTACAACAGGTATTCACTCATACCCCATTCACACCAACAGTGTTTCAGGGCCGGTTCGGAGCTGGAGCTTGAAAAGCACCGGGTTTTCCTGTTCACACCGCAGCGTAGCAGCCTCTAAGCTCCGGAATCCGGTTCGTTTCGAGCACCAAAAAGTTGTCCGTCGAGAAGCAAGAACCGCATACGTCACGCTTACGTCGGAGGGGGGCGAGATTAACCTGAGCTAACAGTTAAGGCGAGTACAGCAAATAAAAGTTGTAACAAGCAGTAGTGCTGAGCAAAGTGACTAGAACGCAACCACACACTTGTGAAAAAAAAAACACGCTTTATAAAGTCAGGCAACACTAACCAGGCTTCGTGTGATTCTGTTTATTTGTACCTTACTTTGACCATCCGTTCGCTGTTATTGATCATTGTGGAGAGCAGGCAGACGTTTTGTTTGTTATTATAGCAGCTATCGGATGGAATCAATACATGGGCTGCACAGGTTGTCATGTCCGACTATCACAAGTAGAATCATAATGAAAAATACGCCGGTAAAAAGTGCCTGTAGAAAACGGCTTAGCAAGTAGTCAGTTTAGCTTCGGTTGCTATGCTAACATCACCCATGTTATACCAGAGAAACTTTCATAACAGCGTTGTGATGCCAAACAGCGTCAATTCAGACTGACACACATTCACTTAAGGGGAACTGGGGATATGTATCAGCTGCTTGTGTGACAGTCAGACAGTGAATACTTTAGAGCTGTGTGAGCTAACCCGGAGCTAACGGGAGAATAAACTCCCGTGGAAGAGCAGCCAGCACTGCAGCGGTCGGTAAATGCCGCTGAAACACATTAATAAACAATGAACCACGGCACTCTGGAGAAAAGTATAAGGTTGGAGAAGTCGTTATTTAATTTAATCTGGCTTCGTATGATTAAAAGCAACACGATCATCGACCCGACGCAGTCCCCGGCCCGTTGTTGTTGTGAGGTGAGCTCCGTTGGGGAGAAAATCAGCGACGTAAACTGTGACGTCATGACGCAGCAGCAGCAGCACCAGTCGGTCTCTGAGCGGTGTGAACAGAGCGGGAGCTGAACCGAAGAACCGGTTCTGAACCAGAAAAGCTCTAGCACGGAGCTAGAACGGGAAAAGCCTTGGTGTGAAAGGGGTATCAGAGGGGGGTAGGTACTGCTGGAAAAAGCTGTGTGTGAAAGTTTAAATCTTCCTTATTGAGCTTTAAAACAAATGAATAACGACTATATATAATAATAAAATAAACACCGGCTGTTGTTATGCCTGCTGTAACGTTAAATTACTCCGTTCTCCGCTTAAGTAATTATGCCGTTACAAGCTTCATAGTTGTATTTATCATCTAAATTTGCCGGAACAAGTTTAATATTCTGAAAGCCAAGACTTTGTTTATTTGAAATCAGAAGAAAACAAACTGTAACGGACCCTGCCGTGTTATCTTGATATTTCCGGCACAGACCCTTTCATTCCGGCAATGCGCGATAGAAACAACAGGAACTGCGACAGCATAAATATGCAAACACAAACCTACAGACTGCTGGAGAAGAGATATCACAGGGGGGGGGGGGTTGGGACACACACATTCTGATGGCCAATTAGTTTTAAACAAAGAGTATAGCCTACTCAACATAGGGGGGGTGGGGGCTGGTGAACGGTATGGTCAATGTTTGTAAACACTGTGACATTTTGACTTTATTTGATCATTTCAGTTAAAAACTAACGTTCATATTTCTCTTTTTGAGAAGATAAATATGAATATGTTAGTGGCTGACCCAGCCCCATGGTCTGTCACAGTAGTGCGGGAAAGAGAAGTGCACTGTTTTGCCTGGCTGGACCTGTAATTTACAGGAAAGGAGTGCACGCTACTAAAGAGACACACTACCATGGAAACCAAACAATGGTGTAGCTGTATTGAAGTCCGAGTGGAAACAGTCATATTTGGAGCGTTATGTTAGAATGAAACAGCCAGGTCGTGACTCACAAAAAAAAAGTGTTACTTCACTAACTGTAAGCTTGTCACTCAGAGTAACCTACAGTTAACTTAACTGTTGGAAAAGAAAGATCAGGGGGGGGAGAGAGCTGTGGGTGATGGGCCATTAGGTGTGTAAACACACAGCTGAGAGCTGCCGTTTCATTCTGACTGTTTAAAAAACGGTAACAACGGACTATTTTTCTTGGCGGATGCATGTCAATTTAAATCAATACATACAACTATTTTTTAAATCAATAAAAACATTTTCTAAATCCATAAAAGCATTTCAATTAATATTGGGAGTCATGTCGTTACTTTGTTGAGAATGTGGCCATGTAATAAGCGGGATAATTTGCAGCGACTTGGTCATTATGGGGAAAAATAACACCCAGGGATCAAGATCCCTCCGCTACGCGGATCTTGATCTGCCTGACAAGGCTCCATTAAAATATAAATATTTTTAGTGAATTACTGAGTTTAGGCACGTTAATAACATTTTAATAAAGTTGAATACAGTATATTCATATTTGTCAGTGATTTCATGTCAATTCGGCGAACATAAACATAAATGATCGTGGTGAAGATGATGATTAAATTAGGATTAAAAATCGAGAGCCGGCTGCATTTCCTCTCGTTCGTTTTTTTCGACTAAACAACATTATTTTGTTAAATAACAACATGGTGATGTTTTGTAAATGATTACATGTCTTATTTAGCACAGACTATGATCCTATCCGTGACATATGGATCTTAACAAAGATCCGCTATACATTAGTACCAGACATACTGTACATTGTGGTGATTGACATTATTCACCCACGGATCTATGGGTTGGGGTATTGTTCCGCACGGACATTTTAGTGAACCAGACCAGCTGTTTCCGCCGGTCTTCGCTTCCCGGGCATGAAGTTGTTTACATGTGTGTTCAGATGTTAAATAAAAGTTTAGCTTGTACTTTTGATACCCCGCCTCCGACTCCCGTCTCTCGGCACCACAACATCCAGTTTACTGTATCGAAGTTGATTTCACATGAGCGATGTCGAACATTGAAAAGTCCTTATAAAATTACATAAAACATTTTCCATAAAAAAGTTGATTCAAGAACAAATCTCTGTTATTAGATCAGTACTTTTCTTATATGACTATTATTGCTAAATTTGAAAGGTCTTTACCAGCTTTGGAATTATATATATATATATATAGCACCTTCTGCCATCCCATCTCTAATGACAATCATTAACACTTAGATTTTATGATATCGTAAGCATCGTCAGTGATTGACTTGAACACTGAGAATGTATTTATTAACTTCAGACATTTGAAATATTTGAAATCAGATGAAAACAAACTGTAACGGACCCTGCCGTGTTATCTATGATTACTATGCCTTAATGTACATTCATAATTTCAGCCGGAGGGAGGTGGGCGGGGCTGCGGAGGAGCAGATTGCGAGTGAGGTGCCTGTTCTAAACGAACTATTACAGCTGTTATAAAGCATTAAATAAAAAGTCATGAAAGAGATAAGGAGGAGAAAAGGTTTAAGGAAGTAAGCAAGGAATACAGAATGTCGAAATCCTCTGTTTCACGCAATGTCGAACATTGAAGACAGAGGACGGCGGTCCCCCAATCTACACAGCGGGAGAAAGAATATCATAAAGCAGATCGGAGGAGACATCACGATCTTCCCACATTAGTGCAATTCACCTATACTTAACCCCAAATAAAAGAACCCAATAAAAACAGTTGTTAAATAATAGTGAAGTCACGTTGTAATAATAACTCATCTCTCGGTTTGAGTGTTCTTTTTCTGCTTTGCCTAAAGCCACTGTGTCAAGTGTCTAGTGACTATTTCTCTTAGCGGATGCATGTCAATTTAAATCAATACATACAACTATTTTTTAAATCAATAAAAACATTTTCTAAATCCATAAAAGCATTTCAATTAAGATTGGGAGTCATGTCGTTACTTTGTTGAGAATGTGGCCATGTAATAAACGGGATAATTTGCAGCGACTTGGTCATTATGGGGAAAAATAACACCCAGGGATCCTGATCGTTTCAATGAAGTTGAATACAGAATATTCATATTTGTCAGTGATTTCATGTCAATTCGGCGAACATAAACATCAATGATCGTGCTGAAGATGATGATTAAATTAGGATTACAAATCGGGAGAGCCGGCTGCATTTCCTCTCGTTCGTTTTTTTCGACTAAACAACATTATTTTGTTAAATAACAACATGGTGATGTTTTGTAAATGATTACATGTCTTATTTAGCACAGACTATGATCCTATCCGTGACATATGGATCTTAACAAAGATCCGCTATACAGTAGTACCAGACATACTGTACATCCAGTTTACTGTGTCGAAGTTGATTTCACATGACTCCAGTGTGGAACCCCACTGCACCCCCTGGTGGATCAATGATCCATTGCAGCTGGCTTCACAATAATTAAATGTATTTATCACGGGGGCGGTATCAAGTCAGACTGGGGGCCGGCTCTTCATCACGGGCCGATCACGGGCCGATCACGGACCAATCACGGACCAATCACGACCCTCGCGTTTCAAACTGTCCAAAATAAGACGCTCCATCTGTATGAAAGTGCGCTGAAATTCTCTAAACTATAATACCTGCTTCCTCTGACAAAATGACCATCAGTGTCGAAGAGTTCAGAAAAACATTTCAGTACACCGACACCAAGAAAGCTGCTGGGCCAGATGGGTGCAGCGGCTTTCTGCTGAGAAACGTTGCTACTGATCTGGCTCCAGTGAGGCAACCCATCTTTCAGGCTTCCATGGACACGCACACCATCCCTCTGTCATGGGAAACTTCACACATAAGACCACTGCCCAAAATGCCATGCCCAAAAGAACATAAGGACTACAGACCAATAGCCCTCACCTCAGTGATTATGAAATCATTAGAACGTATTCTGCTCTGATTTCTTATCAGTACAACACAAGACAAACTTGATCCATACCAATTTGCACGTTTCAAAATTATGCCGAAATAACTACATACTGATACTGGTTAGAAAAAACATTTATTCATGCTTTGACAAGTGTGCAGACAAGACGGCAGACGAAACACTTTTAAAATGTTTTCTGAATGGAGATCTGATCGATCAGGCTAAGCTAACATGTAGCTGCTCCGTCCAAACTCAGAACAACGTCACACAGACAGAAATAAAGCAGCGACTGTGGTCTCTATGCTACAGACAGGCTGTGGTTTGTATATTTATAACTTTCCCCAGTTTCTGAACAGATATGAGGAGCTGTGAGCTCTGTGTGCTAACGGCTAACAGCTAACGGCTAACAGCTAACGGCTGATGTTCTGGTTTCCTGATTCAACGTCAGTGACGTCAGACTGAGATCCTCACTGCTCATTGGCTAACGCGAGACAGCGTCAGGCGAATTTGACTCAAAAGATGAAAATATTGAACTCTCATGAATGACGCAAGTCACGTCAATAGCATCAGTCGCGCCGCTGGCGCTAAACTGCAACGTTCTGCGTCTTTGCATTGACTTTACATGTAATCACGACGCGCGAAGATACATTAAACTGATAGTACTCATGTTGATACTCAAATATAAAGTAGAACTGATACGACAATCAACCGGTTGTTGTGGAGACGGCTAGACGGAAGATAAAATAAAAAAGATGTGAAGGAATAATAAGTTGTCAGGAGTCTGGTATCCTGATGAACTGGTCAGATCCAGAGATCAGATTCCTGCTGTATGCAGATGATTTCATCCTGTTAAGCCCGACAAAAGAAGGACTTCAACAGAGTTTAAATATACTCGAAGGTTACTGTCAGACCTGGGCCATGGCAATTAACATCAAAAAGACAAAAACAATGATATTTCAAAAAAGATCCAGATGTCAGGCAAACAATATTGACTTCACAATTGGGACACAGACAATAGAAAATTGCTCAGAATATAATTATTTAGGCCTGAAAATAAGTCCCACTGGAAGCTTTAATCAAGCTGTCAAGGAACTGAGAGAGAAAGCACGCAGGGCGTTTTATGCAATAAAAAGACAAATTCACATTCAAATTCCAATTTTAATTTGGCTTAAATGACTTCAATCAGTAATACAACCCATCCTACTCTATGGAAGCGAAGTGTGGGGCCCACAAACAAACCAAACATTTGACAAATGGGAAAATCATCCAATAGAAAATGCTCACAATGAGTTTTGCAAACGCATCCTACACGTTCACAGGAGAACAACTAACAACACCTGCAGAGCGGAATTAGGCACCTTCCCATTATTAATAAAAATCCAGAAACGATCAATTAAATATTGGCTACATCTAAAAGAAAGTGACCCCCACTCCTACCACCACAAAGCCCTGCAGCATCAAGAGATGAACAAGGGAAAGAGTCCCCTCTCTCAGCTGGTCCTGACACTCTGTTCACAAACCGGTTCAGACTGTCATCAGGACCAGTCTGAGCCCACATCTATTAGAGTCAACCAAATTATAACAAAACACACAAAAAACTACCTCACTTATTGGAACACTAAATCCCAAACACAAAGTAAAATGCAATGCTATCTGGCCCTAAAAAGACAGTACACTGTGGCAGCCTACCTGACCACAGGGACTGATGTTCAACACAGACACATGTTGACTAAGTACAGACTGAGTGCTCACAGCCTGGCCATAGAAACAGGTACAGAGAGAGAGAGAGAGAGAGAGAGAGAGAGAGAGAGAGAGAGAGAGAGAGAGAGAGAGAGAGAGAGAGAGAGAGACACAGCCTGGCCATAGAAACAGGTACAAGAAAACCTGGCTGCCAAAAGAGGAGCGATCATGCCAACAGTGTGGAGGAACTGCTGTGGAGACAGAGCAGCACTTCCTCACACAATGCCCAACTTTTGAACCTGTACGCAAACAATTCTTCCCAAAACTCAACCATAAGCATCCTCAATTATTTAACAATGAAAATGAAAAACTAAAAATACTTCTGGGGGAATATAAAGAGAGCTGCATTGTTGCAGGACAGTTTGTCTCTGCCACAGTCTGAGGGGACCGGAATGAACAGATGCACCAGCTCTCACATCTTATGTATGTATGTATATCATATTCTATTTTATATTAATGTATTATATGAATGAAATGAAATGAATCTGTATTCCTTGTAAAAAAAAACAACAACAAAAACAAACAAAACAACAAAACATGTTCTTAGCAGTTTGTTTATAACTGTTCATTTGTTTATTTGTGTGTATTTTTGTATAGATGTTACAACTACACAGAGCTTTGGCAATACTGTATGTAAATATGGTCATGCTAATAAAGCTATTGAATTGAGAGAGAGAGAGAGAGAGAGAGAGGGAGAGAGAGAGAGAGAGAGGGGAGGAGACAGAGAGAGAGAGAGAGAGAGAGAGAGAGAGAGAGAGAGAGAGAGAGATAGAGAGCGAGGAGATAGAGAGG